>NC_092764.1:74448948-74666448 GCF_047496795.1 Chiloscyllium punctatum
TCAACCATTAGCATCCAGCCAGGGGATCAATCCGGGTTCAATGGAGAGTGCAGGAGGGCATGTCAGGAGCAGGACCAGGTATACCTGAGAATGAGGGGTCAACCTGGTGAAGCTACCAAACAGGACCACCTGTATCCCAAACAGCATAAGCAGCAAGTTAGAGACACAGCTAAGGGATCCCACAACCAACGGATCAGATCTAAGCTCTGCAGTCCTGCCACATCCAGTTGTGAATGGGGGTGGACAGTTAAACAACTCACTGGAGGAGGAGGCTGCACAAATCTACCCATCCTCAGTAACGGAAGAGTTCGGAACATCAGTGCAAAGGCTTAAGGATGGAGCTTTTGCAGCAATCTTCAACCAGAAGTGACAAGAGATTGACCCATCTTGACGGCTCCAGCATTACAGATCCCAGTCTTCAGTCAATTTGATTCACTCCACGTGATGTCAAGAAGCAGTTGGAGACACTGGATACTGCAAAGGTTGTGGGCCCTGACAAACTTCCAGCAATAGGACTAAAGGCTTGTGCTCCAGAACTTGCCACTCCCTTTGCCAAGCTGTTTCAGTACACGTTCAACACTGGCATCTACCCACCAATAAGGAAATTCCCCAGGTATGTCCTGTACACAAAAAACAAGACAAATCCAACCTGGCCAATTCCCGCCCCATCGGTCTACTCTCGATCATCAGTAAAGTGATGGAAGGGGTCATCAACAGTGATATCAAGCAGCACCTTGATAGAGGGACACCAGTAGATGTGTTGTATTTGGATTTCCAGAAAGCATTCGACAAACAACCTCACAAAAGGTTAAGTCATAAAATAACAGCCCCCAGTGGTGGAGGCAGTATGTTGGCGTGGATGGAGAATTGCATCATGGGTGGGAAATAGCAAATGGGGTTAAGGGGCATTTTCTTCAGGTTGGTGACCCATGACCGGTGGGGTTCCACTCAGAGCAGTGCTGGTACTGCAACTGTTTACAATATATATTAATGACTTGGAAGAAGGAAGCAAATGTACTGTAGCCAAATTTGCAGAAGACACACAAGTAGATGGAAAGGCAAATTGGAAGAGGGATACAAACAGTTTGCAGGGAGATATTGATTGGTTAAGTAAGTGGGCAAAAAGTTGGCAAATGGAATATAATGTGGGAACATGTGAAGTTATTCATTTTGGAAGAGAGAACAAACAATGAGTATATTTAAACAGAGGAGAGACTGCAGAAAGCTGCAACACAATGGGATTTGGGGGAGTGTGAGCACAAGTCATAGAAAGTTAATGCATGGGGAGCAGCAGGTAATCAGGCAGGCTGATGAGATGTTGGCCCTTATTTTAGGGGGAGTTGGAGTATCAAAGTAAGGAGGTCTTACTGCAATTGTACAAGGTGCTGGTGAGACCACATCTGGAGCACTGTGAGCAGTTTTGGTCCCCTTATTTAAAGAAAGACATCATTTCATTTGAGACAGTCCAAGGAAGATTCACTAGGATGATCCCTGGTACAGAGGGATTGTCTTATGATCGAAGACGAGACAGGTTGGGACTCTACTCACTGGAGTTGAGAAAAATGAGAGGTTATCATAAAATCTCTACAGTGTGGAAACAGGCCATTCAGCCCAACAAATCCATACCAACCCTCCAGAGAGTAACCCATCCCCCTACTATTCTATATTTACCCCTAACTAATACATCTAACCTACAGGACTGGCAACTTAGCACGGCCAATTTACCTAACCTGCACATCCTTGGACTGTGGGAGGAAACCCACACAGACACAAGGAGAATGTGCAAACTCCACACAGACAGTCGCCCGAGGCTGGAATCGAACCCAGGTCCCTGGCGCTGTGAGGCAGCAGTGCTAACCACTGAACATCTAAGATTCTCAAGGGGCTTGACAGGGTCAATGCTGAGAGGATGTTTCCCCTCTTGGGAGAGTCCAGGACCAGAGGGCGCAGTCTCAGAATAAAGGGGAGCTAATTTATGACTCAGATGAGCGGGAATTTCTTCCCTCAGAGGGTTGAGAGTCTTTAGAACTCCTTGCCCCAGAGAGCTGTGGGGACAGAGTCCCTGTGTATATTTAGGGCTGAGATGGACAGACTCTTGACCAGTTAGGGAATCAAAGGTTACAGGAAAAGGTCAGGAGAGTGGGCGTGAGGTATGTTGGATCTGCCATGATCCTATTGAACAGTGGAGCAGGATCGAGGATCTGAGCTGGTTTTATATATGTTCTATGTTATTGTGCATTTAAAAATCTTTATGTTTGAGTTTTATGTAGGTAGTTCGTTGTTTTACTAAGATCATAAATTTCTGTTTTATTGTTGAAACAAAACCTACAAAATTGTGTTTTTATGTTCATATCAGAGGCCACCTCATCAAAATGAAAAGGAGGCAAATTATGCTCCATCAAGTCAAATGTCAGACTGAGACCTGACCTGTGTAGTAATAACATCAGCTGAGATCAGGACATTAGGAGCAGGTTTGTGGTATAGGCTCCAACTCGACAGTGTTTGCAGAGATGACACTGTTATTAGATAACTGGAAGGTGCATCATATCATCATACATCACGATATTTAGTCAGGTATAACGATTCAGACTCTCAGGAGTTGGTATGGACAAGATCGGTAAAGGCAGAACTCAGTGCCATGGAAAATGAACATGCAACCTTTGAGAAGCAGTGCTAAATACAGCAGATAATGTTCCCACCTCTAAGTTGGGAGGTTCAGGTCCACGTCCCACTGCGGGATAAGGTAGGTGAGGCCCAACAAGTTGGATATCAATTTGCAAACCCTTTCAGCACACACCAACACTGGAGGTACAAGCCGAAATGCTTCTTAGTCAGCCACGTGACATACAGATTGAGCCCTTTCTGATTATGGCCAATAGCTCCAGGTTACAACATGCATGGAATCATGGATGTTGCTATGGCAACTCGGACTCTCTGGTGCCCATTTGGCCAGCAAGGAAGCAGATTGGGGCCAACAGGTTCAACTCAGCCGTGGGGTGGATTTGGGACCAGCCTCTATACTGGGCTCATTGGTGGAAGTTGGGCAGACAACTCAAAAAGATTAATGCCTTCCTTTACCGACTGTATCACCCACCCTCCCCCTTTTATCCAATATCTGGCCTTCATGCTTTGTAGTTATGTAAGTTTGGATAGAGCCATTTTTAATATAAGCTTAGGAAAGGGTGACACGGGGGCTCAGTGGTTAGCACTACTGCCTCACAGTGCCAGGGACCCGAGTCCAATTCCACCCACTGTTTGCGTGGAGTTTGCACATTCTCCCCATGTCTGCGTGGGGCCCTTCCGGATGCTCAGGATTCCTCCCACGGTGCAAAGATGTGCAGATTAGTTGAATTGGCCGTGTTAAGTTGTCCAGTGATGTG
Source organism: Chiloscyllium punctatum (assembly GCF_047496795.1). Lineage (NCBI taxonomy): Eukaryota > Metazoa > Chordata > Chondrichthyes > Orectolobiformes > Hemiscylliidae > Chiloscyllium > Chiloscyllium punctatum. The sequence continues at coordinate 74,452,329 of NC_092764.1, forward strand.
CAGGCTAGATGGGTTGGCTATGGGAAATGCTGGGTTACAGAGATGGGGTGGGTCTGGGTGGGTGATCTTCAGAGGGTCAATGGGCCAAATGGCCTTCTTCCACACTATCAGGATTCTAAGTGAGGGAGGGGGGGGAGTAATTTAGATTAAATAAATATTCTTTTTTAAAAAGAGGACTAAGTGCTGGCCATTTACTGCCCTGTCTACCAGTTTCAGAGGAATACTTTATTTATCTAGTCCTTACATGAGAGAAGAAAAATTTCTCTTGATTTTGTGAAAAGCTACTGTCATGGACAGAATTTATTACTTTCTTTCTTACTGACCATGATCAGCATGTTGGTCTGAAAGAGACATGTGCTTTCTTCCTCTCAGAGCAAGAATCCTTAGTTAATAATTCGAGCAGCAAGCTTCTGGCAAGTTTTTAAATAATGAAGGTTAATTATATTCACGCATGGCTAACATGGTGTGGTGAATTGCAGCTTGCTCGATGGTTTTTGGAGCATTCTCACTGTCTACAAACAACCTGCATTGCGCGTTTTCTTTAAAAAAGTAACAATTGGTTTCCTCGTAGTCTGATTTCCCTGAGTTCAAGGCCCCTATTCCAAACAAGGGATGGGGCCCTATTAATTCCAAGTATTCTCTGTTGGTACCTTCAGGGTTTGATGCAGCTAAGGTCCTTGTACTTGAATGATCCATTTGATTAGGAACCACCTTCTTGAATTCGCTGCAGATAGGGCATTGATACATCATCAACAGAGGATGTTGGGGCATGGTGGCTCAGTGGGTAGCACTGCTGCCTCACCGCACCAGGGTCACAGGTTCGATTCCAGCCTCGGGCGACTGTCTGTGTGGAGTTTGCACATTCTCCCTGCGTCTGAGTGGGTTCCCTCCGGTTTCCTCCCATTGTCCAAAGATGTGCAGGTCAGGTGAATTGGTCATGCTAAATTGCCCAAAGGTGCATCAGTCAGAGGGAAATGGGTCCGATTGGATTACTCTTCGGAGGGTTGGTGTGGACTGGTTGGGCCGAAGGGCCTGTTTCCACACTGTAGGGAATCTAATCTAACAAACCTAATCTTTCATCCTCCTTCAGTCTGACAATCGGATTGAAACCAAGCAAAGACGTCATGGATCCCGACAGTAAACATCTTTCCACAGCCTTCTGTTCTGTTTCAAAGGAAGTAAAGTTGTGATGAATCACCCGTTGGTGTCAAGGTTCTTCATGCAAACAGCCAGCATTCTGTGAAAATGGCAGCAAGGTTCTGTTCCACTCTGTGATTGGGCGATGGCTTGTTTTAAGGGTTTTAACAGGGTCATGCAGGTTTACAAAGAGACATTGGAGTGCAGGTTCATAGCTCCTTGAAAGTGGAGTCGCAGGTAGATAGGATAGTGAAGAAGGTGTTTGGTATGCTTTCCTTCATTGGGCAGAGTATTGAGTACAGGAGTTGGGAGGTTATGTTGTGGCTGTACAGGACATTGGTTAGGCCACTGTTAGAATAGTGTGTGCAATTCTGGTCTCCTTCCTATCGGAAAGATGTTGTGAAACTTGAAAGGGCTCAGAAAAGATTTACAAGGATGTTGCCAGGGTTGGAGAGTTTGAGCTATAGGAAGAGGCTGAACAGGCTGGGGCTGTTTTCCCTGGAGCATCGGAGGCTGAGGGGTGACCTTATAGAGGTTTACAAAATTATGAGGGGCATGGATAGGATAAATAGACAAAGTCTTTTCCCTGGAGTCAGGGAGTCCAGAACTAGAGGGCATAGGTTTAGGGTGAGAGGGGACAGATATAAAAGAGACCTAAGGGGCAACTTTTTCACACAGAGAGTGGTACGTGTGTGGAATGAGCTGCCAGAGGAAGTGGTGGAGGCTGGTACAATTGCAATATTTAAGAGGGATTTGGATGGGTATATGAATAGGAAGGGTTTGGAGGGATATGGGCCGGGTGCTGGCAGGTGGGACTAGATTGGACTGGGATATCTGGTCAGCATGGACGGGTTGGACCGAAGGGTCTGTTTCCATGCTGTACATCTCTATGACTCCATGACTCTATGCTCAGGAGGAAGAGTGGATAATTGGAGAACGAGAGCCGGACAGGGTGGGGCAGGCTCTGTTTTGGGAGTGCAGCAGTTAGCGGGGCCACAATGAAGGCAGCTGAAGTGAGGATCTCAGTGCCATTGGATGGCTGTAAGAACAAACTCAGGAAGAAAGTAGCAAGCTGCTGAGAGTTGGAGTCAGGACCTGGAAGAGATCCTTGGAAGTTGAGGTAGTCACTGACTCTGAGGGAGTCTTGATGGCCTCAGAATAAGCATTAACACTGCAAACTGAAAAGCCTCATAAGTACCATTTCCTTCTGACCAAGACGATTGCACAGGGGCCGTTGTTACCTTGGTAAAAGTTAGCTCCCGACAAAAAAGCTATGTCCATGAATAAATACTCGAGTGCCGGTCTCGTCACTAGGCACCATTCCAGCATTTTCAGTTTTTTATATATTATCGGAGACAATAAAAGCGATTTCAGACCAGTTGTTATCACAACAGAGGTGATGTAAAGAAGCATTTTCAGTTGTCACTCGAGATAAGACAGACTATTCCCTCAGCAATAAAAATTGGGAAAGATAAAACATCAAAGCCGAGCACAACAGAAGTTTAATGGCCAATAGAACTGGCTGACAGCAACCTGAGACACGCAGGACAGCAATGAGAATATAACGAGGCTCACAATAGCCCAAAAGCATTAAAAGTGATGAGAATGAAACTCTGAATCTACCTTTTTAAGGCTCAGGTGACTCCAGCAACATTTGGCATACTGGTACCTATATACTGGATTGCGAGTTATCATTGTTGTATTCATAAAATCCCCACACTGTGAAAGCAGGCCATTCAGCCTGTCCATCAAATAGCATCTCACCCAGACACACCCCTTAGCTGTAACCCATGGCTAATCTACCTCGCCTGCGCATCCCTGAACACTATGGGTAATTTAGCACGGCCAATCCACCCTAACTTCCAGTTTCATTTCAAATGTGTTTAATTCTTACATGCTGGACAAATAGAATTCTGTTTTTTTTTCTCTTTTCCTGCACATATTTGGTCTGTGGGAGGAAACCAGAGCACCCTGAGGAAACCCATACAGACACAGGGGAGAATGTGCAAACTCCAGATGGACAGTCACCTGAGGCTGGGATCGAACCCAGGTCCCTGGTGCTATGAGGCAGCAGTGCTAACCACTGAGCCATTGGGTCCACCCCAAATATTAGTAGACTAACAAGGGAATTGAAGGGATAGTCCTGACAATACAGTCAAGCCCACAATCTGATCAGTCATAACTGATCCAGCAGGTTTAAGGGGCAGAATGGTCTACTCCTGCTCCAAGGACATTATTAAACCAGAAAGGCAACTGGAAAAATTTACAAGGAACATAGAACATAGAACATAGAAAAATACAGCGCAGTACAGACCCTTTGGCCCTCGAAGTTGCACCGATCCAAGCCCACCTAACCTGCACTAGCCCACTATCCTCCATATGCCTATCCAATGCCCGTTTAAATGCCCATAAAGAGGGAGAGTCCACCACTGATACTGGCAGGGCATTCCATGAACTCACGACCCGCTGAGTAAAGAATCTACCCCTAACATCAGTCCTATACCTACCACCCCTTAATTTAAAGCTATGCTCCCTCGTAATAGCTGACTCCATACGTGGAAAAAGGTTCTCATAGTCAACCCTATCTAAACCCCTAATCATCTTGTACACCTCTATCAAGTCACCCCTAAACCTTCTTTTCTCCAATGAAAACAGCCCCAAGTGCCTCAGCCTTTCCTCATACGATCTTCCTACCATACCAGGCAACATCCTGGAAGTTGCAGGGAATGCAGGATTTGAGTTATGGGAGAGGCTGGATAGACTGGGACTTTTCCCCCTGGAGTATTCTAGGTTAAAGGGTGACCTTAGAGAGGTTTGTAAAATCATGAGGGGCATGGATAGGGGAATAGCCTTTTCCCAATGGTAGGGGAGTCCAAAACTAGACGGCATAGGCTTAGGGGGAGAAGGGAAATATGTAAAAAGGGGCAACTTCTTCACGCAGAGAGTGGTGCATGTATGGAATGAACTGCCAGAGGAAGTGGTAGATGTAGATCTCATTACAACATTTATAGAGTCATAGAGTTATACAACACAGAAACAGACCCTTTGGTCCAGCCAGGCTGTGCCGAACATAATCCCAAACTAAACTAGTCCCACCTGCCTGCTCCTGGCCCATATCCCTCCAAACATTGCTTATCCATGCACTTATCCAAATGTCTTTTAAACATTGTAACTGCCTGCATCCACCACTTCCTCTGGAAGTTAATTCTATAGCCAAACTACTCTGTGTAAAAATATTGCTCCTTGTGTCTTTTTAAAATCTTTCTCCTTTCAGCTTAAAAATATACCAGGCAAAAGTGAGGCTTGCAGATGCTGGAAACCAGAGTTTAGATCAGAGTGGTGCTGGAAAAGCACAGCAGGTCAGGCAGCATCCGAGGAGCAGGAAAATCGATGCTTCAGGCAAAAGCCCTTCGTCCTGCTCCTCAGATGCTGCCTGGCCTGTTGTGCTTTTCCAGCACCACTCTGACCTAACCACTTAAAAATATTCCTCACCCAAGGGTAAAGACAGCTGCCATTCACCTTATCTGTACCCCTCTGTAACGCCACCCCTCAACCTCCTACACTCCAGTGAGAAAAGTCCCAGCTTTTCCTTATAACGCCAGCCCTTCATTAAATCATAGAATCCCTACAGTGTGGAAACAGGCCCTTCGGCCCAACAAGTCCACACCGACCCTCTGAAGAGTAACCCACCCAGACCCATTCCCCTACACTATTACTCAGCATGTCCCCTGACTAATGCACCCAACTTACACATCCCTGAACACTATGGACAATTCAGCATGGCCAATTCACCTAAACCTACACATCTTTGGACTGTGGGAGGAAACCTTCATAGATACATGGAGAGTGTGCAAACTCCACACGGACAGCTGCCTGAGGCTGGACTTGAACCCAGGTCCCAGTGCGGTGAGGCAGCAGTGCTAACCACTGAGTCACCATGCAACATTCTGGTAAACCTCTTTTAAATCACTCCAGTTTAAGAATATCCTTCTTATAACAGGGCAACCAGAATGGGACACAAGTACAAGTCAGGCAATCCCGTGATGTTGTGGAAGGTCTGCCATTCATACTGCTAAAATAATCCAGCTGCTTCAATTTCATACCTACCATATCTCATTACCCTTGTAGACCATACTCGTAAGTATTTACCACAATGTTTCCTGCATTACCCTTTCACCAGATTTCTCACTTTCCCTTTGTTTTACGACCCAGATTGACTCACTCTGAGTCACTGATGTCTTCACAAGGAGAAGGCAATGCATTCCTCAAAGTGCCTTTGGAAATAGATGGAAAAAGGTGTGGCACTGGAAAGGCATGCAGCGTTTGGGCTCCTGGGCCCGTTCTCTCCATTCCTTCTTTCCTTACCCTGTAGACTCATTGAGTCATAGAGATGTACAACATGGAAACAGACCCTTCGGTCCAACCTGTCCATGCCGACCAGATATCCCAACCCAATCTAGTCCCACCTGCCAGCACCTGGCCCATATCCCTCCAAACCCTTCCTATTCATATACCCATCCAGATGCCTCTTAAATGTTGCAATTGTACCAGCCTCCACCACTTCCTCTGGCAGCTCATTCCATACACGCACCACCCTCTGAATGAAAATGTTGCCCCTTAGGTCTCTTTTATATCTTCCCCCTCTCACCCTAAACCTCTAGTTCTGGACTCCCCCACCCCAGGGAAAAGACCTTGTCTATTTACCCTATCAATGCCCCTCATGATTTTGTAAACCTCTATAAGGTCACCCCTCAGCCTCCAACGCTCCAGGGAAAACAGCCTCAGCCTGTTCAGCCTCTCCCTGTAGCTCAAGTCCTCCAAACCTGGCAACATCCTTGTAAATCTTTTCTGAACCCTTTCAAGTTTCACAACATCTTTCCAATAGGAAGGAGACCAGAATCGAATGCAATATTCCAACAGTGGCCTAACCAATGTCCTGTACAGCCACAACATGACCTCCCAACTCCTGTACTCAATACTCTGACCAATAAAGGAAAGCCTACCAAACGCCTTCTTCACTATCCTATCTACCTCTGACTCCACTTTCAAGGAGCTATGAACCCGCACTCCAAGGTCTCTTTGTTCAGCAACACTCCCTAGGACTTTACCATTAAGTGTATAAGTCCTGCTAAGATTTGCTTTCCCAAAATGCAGCACCTCACATTTATCTGAATTAAACTCCATCTGCCACTTCTTAGCCCATTGGCCCATCTGGTCCAGATCCTGTTGTAATCTGAGGTAACCTTCGCTGTCCACTACACCTCCAATTTTGGTGTCATCTGCAAACTTACTAACTGTATCTCTTATGCTCGCATCCAAATCATTTATGTAAATGACAAAAAGTACAGGACCCAGCACCGATCCTTGTGGCACTCCACTGGTCACAGGCCTCCAGTCTGAAAAACAACCCTCCACCACCACCCTCTGTCTTCTACCTTTGAGCCAGTTCTGTATCCAAATGGCTAGTTCTCCCTGTATTCCATGAGATCTAACCTTGCTAATCAGTCTCCCATGGGGAACCTTGTCGAATGCCTTACTGAAGTCCATATGGATCACATCCACTGCTCTGCCCTCATCAATCTTCTTTTTACTTCTTCAAAAAACTCAATCAAGTTTATGAGATATGATTTCCCACACACAAAGCCATGTTGATTATCCCTAAGCAGTCCTTGCCTTTCCAAATACATGTACATCCTGTCCCTCAGGATTCCCTCCAACAACTTGCCCACTACCGAGGTCAGGCTCACTGGTCTATAGTTCCCTGGCTTGTCCTTACCACCCTTCTTAAACAGTGACACCACGTTTGCCAACCTCCAGTTTTCCGGCACCTCACCTTTGACTATCGATGATACAAATCTCTCAGTAAGAGGCCCAGCAATCACTTCCCTAGCTTCCCACAGAGTTCTCAGGTACACCTGATCAGACCCTGGGGATTTATCCACCTTTAACTGTTTCAAGACATCTAGCACTTCCTCCTCTGTGATCTGGACATTTTGCAAGATGTCACCATCTATTTCCCTACAGTCTATATCTTCCATATCCTTTTCCACAGTAAATCCTGATGCAAAATACTTGCTTAGTATCTCCCCCATTTTCTGAGGCTCCACACAAAGGCTGCCTTGCTGATCTTCTTTCCTTTTCTTTTGTCTACGTCCTGTTGGCGTTGATGGAGGGGGTGACATTGCCGAGGGGGGCGGCGGACCAGGACTCTTGGTGAGGTGGCAGCCTGGCAATGGAGCTAGGGAGCCCTGGTTGTGCTAGGCCCAGAGTCAAGGACTCCTTGTTGTGGTAAGCCTGGAGCTGAGAACTCCTGGTTGTGGTAGGCCTAGAGCCAGGGACTCCTGGTTGTGGTCGAGCCGGAGCCAGGGACTCCTGGTTTTGGTAGGCCCAGAGCCAGAGACTCCTGGTTGTGGTAGGCCCAGAGCCAGGGATTCCTGGTTGTGCTAGGCCTGGAGCCAGAGACTCCTGGTTGTGGTAGGCCCGGAGCCGGGGACCCCTGGTTGCACAGTGAGCATGAATCCAGCACACAACCCGGCATCGGTGGGCTCAGGGATGAAGAAATGGTGCCTAAAGCGTGAGGCTTCCGACATTCATGGATCCAGAACAGGTGGCAATGCGAGTGTCGCTGGTCAGCTGGCTCAGAGCAAGTGTCTCATGGTGGGGGTCAAAGGAGAGAAGAGGGACTTGTTTTCAACTTTGTCTCCTCGTTCTTGGAGTATTCCAATGGCGCAGGATTGCAACAATCGTTGAGGCTTTTCACTGTACGTTACCGCATTATTCATAGTAGAGCACAAAAGAAGAAAAAGAACAGGCCCTTCGGCCCTCCAAGCCTGTGCCGATCACCATGCCCTCACTAAACTACAAAATAAACCTTCTGCCCTAATTTGGTCCCAATCCCTCTATTCCCTCCCTATTCATGCAACCATCCTCTTCAATCTGCCTGCTTCCACCACCTCCTCAAGCAGTGCACTCTAGCGACTGTCTGCGTGAAAAACGTCCCTCACCCATCTCCCTTAAACATACCCCCTCTCGCCTTGAACCTGTGCTCCCTTGTAATTAAAACTTCAACCCTGGGCAAAAGCCTCTGACCGTCCAGGGGTATGCAGGCTGGGTGGGTTATCCTGGGTTACAGGGATAGAGGAGGGGTCGTGAGTCTGAGTGGGCTACTCTTCAGAGTGTTGGCATGGTCTTGTCGGGCCTTCAGGGATTCTAAGCCCAGTTGACTATGAACCATCATTCAGATTGCACCTTGGCTAGTTTTCCCATTGCATGAAAAGAAAAGGCATTTGTACCATCCCTCTGGCCTTTCAATTGTTTGTTTCATATCTCCACACACTCATTTTCTTTCCTTTGGGGAACGCCGGAGGAAGAAGGATTTGCTGGCTCATTGACCTACATCGTACACGACCCTTCTGTGACCAAGAGCCACTTGAGTGGCTTTTGAACTTAGAGCAGTTGGATCAGAGGCTGGAATGCTAGCCCCCCTCCCCCACCCCACAAAGGAAACTCTTCCTCCAGTGCCCATGCTCATGTCGAGAGAACAGGAGTTCTAAAGCCACTGTGACAATTTAATTAAGTTATGAATCTGGAACCCGACATGAGACTCAGTGGTGGAGATTATGAACATTTCACCGATTGTCATTAATCAAGACAGCTCCTTCACCAGCTTCGTTTTGGGAAGAAATTCCACTGGCCTGGCCCTACATGTGACTCCAGCCCGGCCGCAATGAGGTTGTGTCTTCCGAAAATGCCTAGCAACCCCAAGGGGCACGAAATACTGGGCTTTGCAGCAATGAATGAATTTTTTAAAAAGAACCGTGTTATCTATCAGAGACCAGTTTGCTACATTTCCCCACTTCAATGTCTCAGGCTTAAATTTAGTGAGAATCCTGGGGCTGTCCACCGAAAAGACAGTCCTGAAGAAGGGTTATACCCGCAACGTCGACTTCTCCATTTCCTGATGCTGATTGGCTTGCTGTGTTCTTCCAGCCTCCTGCCTTGGATTCCAGCATCTGCAGTTTTTTTTTTAATTATTGCTCGCTGAATTGACAAGACAGGATCACGTTATCTCCCAATGAAGTCACCAACTATTTTCTCAGCTTTGTTCTCCGACCCAATCTGGCAGTTCCTGGAACATGCCAGGAATTGTTGTTCGTCAAATCCATCCACTCATCTGCTCCTGGGCACCAGTGGAGAGTGAATGGAGCTGGGAAAAACTCAGGGAATCCAGTTTTAGTTTTCATTTCGGAAGCATCAAAATAGAACGAAGTATGGACGTGCTTTCTGAGTTGACTTCCAGCTAAAAGAATGGTCAATTCATTGTAATTTGTAAAATTCAAGATGAATTTCTCTTAAATAAAAGCAGCACTTTCACCGGTGTGAGACGTGGCTGAGTTTCCTATTAAAGGTTACACTGATTGCATTATTTATAGTTACATAAAAGAATGAAGCGACTAACTTAAACTGAAAGAATTCTGGCAGCACCATGCCTTTTTGTAGTTTTGAAGAATATTCTGAGGTGAAATCTACGGTGGGCCTTGTGTGGTGAGTGCTAAACCTGATTGGGCCTAGACTCAGGAGAAGCCTGAAATTTCAATACTTCGAAGAGTGACTCTTTAAGGGAATGAGACTGACACAGGGGCTGAATCGTGGGGGCAGGAAACAGGAGATAGATTAGATTACATACAGTGTGGAAACAGGCCCTTCGGCCCAACCAGTCCACACCGACCCACCGACGAGTAACCCACCCAGACCCATTTCCCTCTGACTAATGCACCTCACACTATGAGCAATTTAGCATGACCAATTCACCCTGACCTGCACATCTTTGGACTGTGGGAGGAAACCTGAGCAAACCCTCCGGGAGGACAGGGCAACAATCACATACTGGGATTTTCACAACCCGATAAATACCATAGAGACACATTTTGCAACCAATGAGGGTTGGGTGGGGTATGGGGAAGGTCTTTCTGCATCAGAAGATTAACAGGCTGCCATGTCACACACTCTCTCTCACACACGTACACACGCACAGACCCACACACACACAAACACACACACACTCACACACAGACCCACACACACTCACTCACACTCACTCACACACCCACACCTACCCACACACAGACCCACACACACACAGACCCACACACACTCACACACAGACCCACACACACTCATTCACACACCCACACACTCACACACAAGCACATACACACACACACTCACATATCCACACACACATACACTCACACACAAACACATACACAGACACACATACATACAAAAACACACACACACATTCACACTCACATAGACTCTCTCACACACACACACACACACCCACAGTCTGCCCGAAAATGTCAGCTGCCCTTTTAAGTAACAGGGGACCATACCAGGTCCTGAACCCACCACCATGAAATGGCCAATGCTGGGGCAGTGCCAGAGGGCTGATATTCCTTGGCCTCAGCACTTGACCTAGGCAGGTCCCAGAAACTCTTGCCTCACAAGAGACACCCTTGCCCCAGTTGAAGTTGTTATCTGTTCCTTTAATCCAATATAGGTGGTGGTTCACAGCAATCGCAGTCCCAGCATCACTCAAACCCTAACGTGTAGGACCTCGAGGCAGGAGTCTATCTACACGAATCAAACCATGGTACACTGTAGGCCCCATAATGGTCAGAGCAAGCAGTTAGTCAAATTCACACAGGTCACCTGGGGATATCTTTAGCCTTGGTGGATCTGGTCAGAGAGTTGGTCAGGAATTTTGAATTTCATTTCTGAAATCAGCCAACTGTCCACTGTCTGCGGAAAGTGCAGCAGGACTAATGGCTACAACAACTGAATCTTCACGTTTGAAGGCATCTGACATTCAATGTCACCCTGAACCCTGGTTTCTGCCCATTTCACACCCATTGTGAGACTGGTTTTACTCTCGTGAGATGAAGAGCAATCAATCATTCGGTGTTGGTGTTAGAGAGGGATTGAATTCAAGAGTCGTGAAGTGATGTTGCAGCTGTACAGGACTTTGGTTAGGCCACAGTTGGAGTACTGTGTGCAGTTCTGGTCACCTCACTTTAGGAAAGATGTGGAAGCTTTGGAGAGGGTGCAGAGGAGATTTACCAGGATGTTGCCTGGAATGGAAAATAGGTCATATGAGAATAGGTTGAGAGTTCTCGGCCTTTTCTCGTTGGAACGGTGAAGGATGAGGGGTGACTTGATAGAGGTTTATAAGATGATCAGAGGAATAGATAGAGTAGACAGTCAGAAACTTTTTCCCCGGGTACAACAGAGTGTTACAAGGGGACATAAATTTAAGGTGAAGGGTGGAAGGGAGAGGGGAGATGTCAGGGGTGGGTTCTTTACCCAGAGAGTGGTGGGGGCATGGAATGCGCTGCCCGTGGGAGTGGTAGAGTCAGAATCATTGGCGACCTTTAAGCGGCATTTGGATGGGTACATGGATGGGTGCTTAATCTAGGTTAGAAGTTCGGCACAACATCGTGGGCCGAAGGGCCTGTTCTGTGCTGTATTGTTCTATGTTCTATGTTCTAGAAGGCCTTTATGTCAAAGGGAATGGAGTATGTAAGTCGGGAGGCTTTGCTAAAACAATAGGGGGCACTGATCAGACCACAACTGGGATGTTATGAAGGCCTTCAGGCCCCTTATCTCAAGAAAGATACATTAGCATTGGAGACAGTCCAGGGAATGTTCATTGGATTGATCCCAGATATGGAGGGCCTGCCGAATGAAGAAATGTTGAGAAAGTTGGACTTGTGCCCATTGGGATACAGAAGAATGCGGTGGCTCAGTAGTTAGCGCTGCTGCCTCAAGGCATCAGGGACCCAGGTTCAATTCCAGGTGACTGTCTGTGTGGAGTGTGCACATCCTCTGTGTGTCTGCCTGGGTTTCCTCCCATGGTCCAATGATGTGCAGGTTAGGTGAATTGGCCATGCTGAATTGCCCCATAGTGTCTAGGGATGTGTGGGTTAGCCATGGGAAATGCAGGGTTACAGGGATGGGGGTGTGACTGGGTTAGTGTGGACTCGATGGGCCAAATGGCCAGTTTCCACACTGTAGGGATTCCATGACAGGCTTTCCCCCCATAGTCTTTGTTGCCATTGATGGGATTAGAGTGTGTTTTTGTTTTGTTGAGATACACAACAATACGAGGAAATCTTGTGGCCTGGTGGACAGGAATTGTACTCTATCTCTAATCTGGGTCCATCCTGACCTCTCAGTCCTCTTCTCCTTACAGTTGCTTTGAGTTGAGAGTAAACCAGCCAAGGGTCACAGCCAAAGACAATAGCAACAAGGCCGGCTGTGTTAGAAATGTAACCCAAGTGATTGTCTAGAGTTGATGTGCACAGTTGGTGACCAGCTGTTACTAGGCATACCCTTTGCTGCTGTTTCATAAAGTCATAGAGATGGACAGCACTGAAACAGACCCTTCGGTCCAACTCGTCCATGCTGACCAGATATCCTAAATTAATCTAGTCCCATTTGCCAGCACTTGGCCCATATCCCACCAAACCCTTCCTATTCATATATCCATCCAGATGCCTTTAAAATGTTGGAATTATACCAACCTCCACCACTTCCTCTGGCAGCTCATTGTAAACATGCACCACCCTCTGCGTGAAAACGTTGCCCCTTAGGTGCCTTTTATGTCTTTCCCCTCTCACCTTAGACCTCAGCCCTCTAGTTCTGGACTCCCCTATCCTGGGGAAAAGACCTTGGCTACTCACCCTATCCATGCTCCTCATGGTTTTATAAACCTCTATAAGATCACCCCTCAGCCTCCGATGCTCCAGGGAAAACAGCCCCAGCTTATTCAGCCTCTCCCTATAGCTCAGACCCTCCAACCGCGAAGGTCATTTCCTTTGGGGGGGGTACAAAGTTAAAAATCACACAACACCAGGTTATAGTCCAACAGGTTTATTTGGAAGCACTAGCTTTTGGAGCATTGAGCCTTCATCAGGTGGTTGATGAAGGAGAGTCGCTCCGAAAGCTAGTGCTTCCAAACAAACCTGGTGGACTATAACCTGGTGTTGTGTGATTTTTTTTTTAACATTGTACACCCCAGTCCAACACCGGCACCTCCACATCCATTGGGCGGGGGGGGGGGGGTGTCAGGGGGGGGGGGGGGGGGGTCCCAGTGCTCTGGAACATGCAGTTCACTCCCCTTGCCTCAGCTTTCTGCAGTTAATATGGAAACAGGTGATGGAACTGTTGGAGACTCGCAACGCGAATCTGCAGTCCGTTCACATTCACAGTCGTACCTTCCAGACTGTATGCTCTCCTGATGAAGGGCTTTTGCCCGAAACGTCGAATTCGCTGCTCCTCGGATGCTGCCTGAACTGCTGTGCTCTTCCAGCACCACTAATCCAGTGTTTGGTTTTCAGCATCTGCAGTTATTGTTTTTACCTATGCTCTCCTGCTGTGCCTAGGGTGTCCGGTTGAGCAATTTTTATTCTGTTTCGGCTAGTCTTTATGGAGAGTTCAGAGCAGCAACATTTTTGCGGAATGCAACGTGTGGCTTTGTACCTGAGCACACAGTGGTCAGGCCAACCTGGATGCCAGTTGGCTGAGTATCTAGCAACCCCATGTGGCAGATCACGGTACTGCAGCATTGCAGAGTTAAGAATCAGATTTTATTGTCACGTGTGTACTCTGGTCTGGTGAAAAGTGTGCAAAGTCGCCATTGTCTGTCACCATCTTAAAATACAAGCCACAAAACCAGAGCTTTTTTTAAAAAAAGCAAGAACTAAAACAAACAGAGCCGAAAGAAAAGGAAAAATGTCCACATCTTAAAGTCTTATCTCCTTGGGCCCAGTTTCAGCCAGCTTCCTCCTGGGCACTGTGGTGGCTCCGTGGTTAGCACTGCTGCCTCATAGCACCAAGGTCCTAGCTTCAATTCCAGCCTCAGGCGACTGTCTGTGTGGAGTTCGCATGTTCTCCCCGTGTCTGTGTGGATCTCCTCCTACGTCCCAAAGATATGCAGGTTATGTGGATTGGCCAAGCAAAATTGTTGTGTCACAAGGATGTGTAGGTTTAACATGGGGAATGCAGGGTAACAGGATAGGGGCCGGGTTTGGGTGGGATGCTCCCACACTGTGGGGATTCTTAGACATGCTGCACTGATCGACAGGAGTTCAGTCTGTTCAATAAGAGGAGGAAAGCCTGGACAGTATCCCTTCGTGTAACCCAAAACCCTCTGGTTTCAAACTCACAGAAAGATTTGCATGGCAGGAGAGAGGGAAAGGGAGAGTTGGAGCCCCTATCTTCACTATCCAAGGCACCCCATAAAAGGTAATGTCGATACCGATCTCCCTGAATAAGGTATGCCCCTGTAGGGATGACTGAGGGGGGGGGAAGAAGAAGCCATCACAAACCCCGAATCATCAATGGCTCAACTCCCTGATATTCAGTGCTGCTACCTGGAGGTTTTAATGTTCATATTATCCCCCTCCCACCCCCAGCAAAACACTGAAATAAAACAAAGGGCAGTGGGGAGAGGAGATCCACCTGTTCAGATCAAAACACTGACTGGACTCAAAAGTGTTAACTCTGCTTTCTGCCTCCACTGACGCTGTCAGGCCTGTTGAATTTCACCAGCAATGTTTGCTTTCACTTCAAAATATTTCACATCCGGCACTGCAGCAGGGAAAACTCTAGAGGGTACCACAACTGGGGGGCTGATGTTCAATGTTTTGGGAAGCGGCTGGACAGAGTTTGGCAGAGTTTCGATCGCTGCGTTCCTTCATTTCCAACATCAGTTGGCAGTACTTCACAAATAGTCACTTGCTAATGCAGAGTTTGAATATTGCGAGGACCAAGGACTCGTTTTATGGAAGTCTTCCACCTCATAATCACCAGAGTGACCTCAGAGGATGCTGGAGAAACTCAGCAGGTCTCAGCATCACTGGAGAGAGAGAGAGAGTTAGTGTTTCGAGTCTGGTATGATTTTTCTTCAGAACGTGAGGCTGCTCGACCTAATGAGTTTCTCCAATGATTTCTATTCTTGTGAGTTACTCTGGTGTGTGCAAGATGAAAAGCTTCCACAAAATGTATCCATTTTTCTCAGCATGAGTTCATCCTGCATCACTCCCTGACTCTCCAAACCTGCCCACCATCTACAAGACACAACTCAGGAGTGTGATGGAATACTCCCCAGTTGCTCCAACAACACTTGATACCATCCAGGACAAGGCAGACCCTACTTGACGGGCACAACGTCCACAAACATCCACTCCCTCCACCATCGACGCTCAGTGTGCGTTATCTACAAGATGCACAACAGAAATTCACCAAAGCTCCTCAGACAGCACCTTCCAAACCGATGACCTGTAACACGTCAAAGGACAAGGGTAGCAGATATATAGGAACACCATGGGCAGCATGGTGGCACAGTGGTTAGCACTGCTGCCTCACAGCGCCAGAGACCCGGGTTCAATTCCAGCCTCAGGTGACTCTCTGTGTGGAGTTTGCACATTCTCCCCGTGTCTGCGTGGGTTTGCTCCAGTTTCTTCCCACAGTCCAAAAACGTGCAGGTTAGGTGAATTGGCCATGCTAAATTGTCCGTAGTGTTAGGTGAAGGGGTAAATGTAGGGGAATGGGTCTGGGTGGGTTGCGCTTGGGTGGGTCGGTGTGGACTTGTTGGGCCGAAGGGCCTGTTTCCACACCGTAAGTAATCTAATCTAACCATCCCCTTGCAGGTTCCCCTCCAAGCCACTCACCATTCCGACTTGGAAATATGTCAGCCGTCCCTTCAGGGTCACAGGGTCCGAATCCTGGAACCCCCTCCTCCCATGGTGCTGTGGGTGTCTTTACACCGAATGGACTTCAGCAGTTCAAGAAGGCAGCTTCCCACCATCTTATCAGGGGCAATTATGGACAGGCAAGGAACGCTGCCTCAGCCAGCAACCCCTACGTCCAAAAACAAAAGATGAAAATTCATGGAAAACATGAGATAAATGCACCGCTTCCTTCTTACAGAAGTTGAAAGGGCAAGAGAGTAATGGTGTCGAAATAACCAACAGTGTATCCTCTTAGCAATAAGTTCACATGCTGTGTTTGAGCTGGTGAATAAAGAATGTCTGCATGGTGTTTCCCTAGGAACCTGTGACCCCTCTGACATACAACTGACCCGCAGTCAACAATAAATTGGATAGGCACATGGACGAGAATGGAATAGTGTAGGATAGATGGGCTTCAGATTGGTTCCACAGCTTAGCGCAACATCGAGGGCCGAAGGGCCTGGACTGCACTGTGATGTTCTATGTTCGATGTTCTAATAAATTACGCTGAGAAAGAGGGTCCCTGGACCCGAAATGTTATCTCCGTTTCTCTCTCCACGGATGCTGCCAGACCTGGCCAGCTTCTCCAGCAACTTCTGTTGCGGGAACGTGTGGACATGTTAAGTGAAAACGTGTTTAACAAGCACACGCGTTTCTATAGCACCACATCCACAAGGCCTGTCGCAGGACCGAAGTGACCCAAGTGTGACCCTGAGTCACATGAGGCGGTATTAGCCCAAACACTTGGCCAAAGAATGAGTTATTCTAAGGAGGAAAGATAAAGAGGCAGAGGTGAAGGAGACCCCAGACTGCAAGGTGAGGGAAGTTGTGAGGGTGGCAGCCAATGGTGAGGTAATTAAGACCAACAATGGTTATGAAACTAGAAACAGCCAGGTGTAGAGATGTCAGAGGGTCAGGGAAGTCGGTCAAGGCTGCAGAGGTAGGTCGGGGTTGGAAACCTTGGAAACATTTGAGGACAAAGATGATAATTTTAAATTAGAGTCAGAACTAGTGCAAATGTAGGCCAGCGGGTGCAGAAGTGGGAGAGGTTCAGTGCGGGTTAAGATACTGGCAGCAGAGTTTTTGAAGAAGCTCAAAGGTATGGAAGGTGCCCCCCCCGGGGATTGTGGAATGCAAATGTAATAAAGGCTAGGAGCTGGGTTGATGCAGAAACAGGGACAAAGTCCCAGAGATAGACAATCGGTGCAGGAGTAGGCTATTCTGCCCTTCGAACCTGCACCACCATTCAATATGATCATGGCTGATCATCCTCAATCAGTATCCTGTTCCTGCCTTATCCCCATAACCCTTGATTCCACTATCCTTAAGAGCTCTATCCAACTCTTTCTTGAAAGTTTCCAGAGACTGGGCCTCCACTGCCCTCTGGGGCAGAGTATTCCACACACCCACCACTCTCTGGGTGAAGACGTTTCTCCTCATCTTTGTCCTAAATGGTCTACCCCGTATTTTTAAACTGTGTCCTCTGGTTCGGGACTCACCCATCAGCAGAAACATGCTTCCTGCCTCCAGAGTGTCCAATCCTTTAATAATCTTATACGTCTCAATCAGATCCCCTCTCGGCCTTCCCCTCCAATCCCTCTGCTCCAATCCCAACCTCACCATCAAGCCAGCGGATATAGGGGGCCCAGTGGTAGTCTGGCGCACTGACCTCTACACCACTGAAGCCAAACGCCAACGCGAGGACACCTTTTCCTACTGTCACCTTGACCATGACTCCACCCCCCCATCACCAAACCATCATCTCCCAGACCATACAGAACCTCATCACCTCCCACCCACAGCTTCCAACCTAATTGTCCGAGAACACCGCACTGCCCAGTTCTACCTCCTTCCCAAGATCCACAAGCATGACCACCCTGGCCAACCCATTGTCTCAGCATGCTCCTACCCCTCCATCCGCCATGACCAGGGCCTCCAAGCCCTCCGTTTTTTCCTCTCCAGACGTCCCCAACAGTACCCTTCCACCGACACTCTCATTCGTTTGGCCGAACTGGTCCTCACCCTTAACAATTTCTCCTTCGAATCCTCCCACTTCCTCCAGACCAAAGGGGTAGCCATGGGCACACGTATGGGCCCCAGCTATGCCTGTCTCTTTGTTGGCTACGTAGAGCAGTTGATCTTCCGTAATTACACCAGCACCACTCCCCACCTCTTCCTCCGCTACATTGATGACTGCATTGGCGCCACCTTGTGCTCCCACGAGGAGGTTGAGCAATTCATCAACTTCACCAACACATTCCACCCTGACCTTAAATTTACCTGGACCATATCTGACACCTCGCTCCCCTTCCTGGACCTCTCCATCTCCATTAATGACAACCAACAGAACACTGACATTTTTTACAAACCCACTGACTCCCACAGCTACCTGGATTACACCTCCTCACCACCAGACGCCTGGAGGACGAACGCCTCATCTTCTGCCTTAGAACACTTCAACCCCAGGGCATCAATGTGGACTTCAACAGTTTCCTCATTTCCCCTTCCCCCTCCTCACCCTAATTCCAAACTTCCAGCTCAGCACCATCCCCATGACTTGTCCTACCTGCCTATCTTCTTTTCCACCTATCCACTCCACTTTCCCCCACCCCTGACCTATCACCTTCATCCCCTCCCCCACTCACCCATTGTACTCTATGCTACTTTCTCCTCACCCCCACCTTCCTCTAGCTTATCTCTCCACGCTTCAGGCTCTCTGCCTTTATTCCTGATGAAGGGCTTTTGCCCAAAACATCAATTTTACTGCTCCTCGGATGCTGCCTGAACTGCTATGCTCTTCCAGCACCACTAATCCAGAATCTGGTTTCCAGCATCTGCAGTCATTGTTTTTACCTCAAGCATATATAAGCCCAGTCGCTCCAATCTTTCAGCGTAAGATAGTCCCGCCATTCTGGGAATTGACCTCGTGAACCTACGCTGCACTCCCTCAATAGCCAGAATGTCTTTCCTCAAATTTGGAGACCAAAACTGTGCACAATATTCCAGGTGTGGTCTCACCAGGGTCCTTTACAGCTGTTATGAAGGCCAGCATGCTATTAGCCTTCTTCACTACCTGCTGTACCTGCATGCTTACCTTCATTGACTGGTGTACAAGAACACCCAGATCTCTTTGTACTGCCCTTTTACCTAACTTGACTCCATTTAGGTAGTAATCTGCCTTCCTGTTCTTGCCACCAAAGTGGATAACCATACATTTATCCACATTAAACTACACCTGCCATACATCCGTCCACTCACCTAACCTGTCCAGGTCACCCTGTATTCTCCTAACATCCTCCCCACATTTCACACTGACACCCAGCTTTGTGTCATCAGCAAATTTGCTAATATTACTTTTAATATCTTCATCGATATCATTAATGTACATTGTAAAAAGCTGCGGTCCCAGCACTGATCCCTGTGGTACCTCACTGGTCACCGCCTGCCATCCCGAAAGGGAGCCGTTTATCACTACTTTTTGTTTCCTGTCAGCCAACCAATTTTCAATCCAAGTCAGTATTTTGCCCCCAATACCATGCGCCCTAATTTTGCTCACTAACCTCCTATGTGGGACTTTATCAAAGGCTTTCTGAAAGGCCAGGTACACTACATCCACTGGATCTCCCTTGTCCACCTTCAGAGTTACATCCTCAAAAAGTTCCACTTGGTGGTGGCCATCTTGATGTCAAACAGACTTGGGTGAGAAAACAAGAGGAACACACACGTAGAAGAGAGACAGAGAGACAGAGAGACTGAGAAAAACATGCTCTGGTGGGAGGAGTCACACTTATCTCAGGGAGGGAACATTAACAATAGGGTGTAGGCCATTCTGCCCTCAAGCTTCCCCTAGCATTCCACAGGACCATGGCTGATTGAATACCTCAGTGTCACTTACCTACATTGCCACAATATCCCATGATTCCTTTCCAATGGGAAAGCACACGTCTGTTTTGTATCAAGCTCCGTTATTAAGTATGTCATCATAGAATAGGAGCTAAGCAGAGAGTCAAACCAACAGGGGCCACAAGAAACCAAACAAATGTATCTAAATGTCGTACTTTATACACAGTGCATTGTCAGTCGGTGTCAACAATGTGCCTTCAATGGCTCCTTTCCACTCCAGTGCAGCCCCTGTTCTCACAGCTGGGCTGGAGGGACGCTGCTTCAGCAGCAGGGTTCATTGACCCTGGAGGTTCAGTCAGGTGACCCCAGGCATGGCATTGGATGGGACAAAGCCAGACTCGCCAAGGCGGGAGGGATCAAGCGGGACGGAAATGGTTGGCACCGGGCTGCTGGAGCTAATCAAGAGGTGCCCGGGGGAAGTCAGGAGGCAGCATTGAGTCAACATTGGGTGTGTGGTGCCAGGCTCTCAGTGAGGAGATGTTCAAACCAATGGTGAGAGTGGCAAAGCTTGAGCCTCAGTGGGCACAGAGGCTGAGATAGAGTGGGCATGAGGGGGCAGAGGGGAGAGTGTGGCACCTACCCTGGAAGAGTGAGGAAGGTCATTGACCTTCTTATGGCACTGCCTCTGTTGCTATGGTCTGTGGAGACTGGCATTGAGGCAGTCGGAGCAGCCTGCCAGGTCCTGGTGTTGGGCCCTACGATGGCCTCAGTTGTAGGGTAAGAGGTTGTCTGTAAATATAGAGTATGGTGGACATCAAAGACTTTATTTATCATTTGTAGGTAAAATGGGCGCATTAACTGTCCATTTACCAAAACTTTATTTTCTATGAATAAGGTATGTTTTTGATTTTTAAATAAATCTCCTTTGCTTCTCGTCCTTTTGGCTAAGATCAAGGGTCAAGTTGCAAGTCATCAGAGCTATTGGGATCAATGATTGGGATCATTGCTGGATTGTGATTGGATGTTGGAGAATTGTCGGTTGAGCTGACCTGCTCTTGGTGGATCTTCATTTGTTTTTCAAAAATATACTTTACTCATAAAATAATTTGATGATCTGTACAGTTGGTCATGCCATACATACGTAAACATTTACATACAGAGATCAGAATTTATCATTTTTATATACAGGTCTGTACGTTTATCAATCATATGTCCATATATTTAGCGGAGGCGTCAGCAGAGCCCAAATGGCTGCGTGGGCCCCCTGTTCTTCTTTAGGCAGGCAGATGTTACATGGTGTTCTTTCCCCACTGCGCCTTGGCGGCAGCTGCCCCAAGCTTCAGCGTGTCCCTCAACACGTTGTCCTGGACCTTGGGGGGGGGGGGGGGGTCAGTAAACTGGACGCCACGTCCAGAGCCCAGATGGAAACGGTCAAAGACGCCAAGCTGCACGATGTCTTCACCACCCCTGCAGACAGAGCGCAGCGTAGATACACCTGGTCACGGGCAGACGGGTCTATCCGCTCAAGGATAGATTACCTGTTTGTGTCCCGAACGCTCTCGGTCAGATCCACCGACGTCAAGCCGGTGTTCTTCTCTGACCACTGCCTCCTGCTGGCCGACTGTTACCTACAGGACGAGCAGCGGGCTGGTAAGGGAACGTGGAAACTGAACACAAAACTGTTGACCCCGGGAAACATCGAGGAGCTCAAGAGGGACTACGCAGGTTGGAGAACCGTGAAGCCCCTCTTTGAATCCCCAGCAGACTGGTGGGAAACAGTAAAAGGGAACATCAAGAGGTCCTTCATCCTCAAAGGTGTTCCGGAGGCGAGAGAGAGGTGGGGAAAACTGTCCCAGCTCCAGGAAAGTATGCAGAACCTGCTCCTGCTGCAGACGATGGGGGTCGATGTCACGGAGGACCTCAAGGAGGTGAAGGGCCAGCAAGCCTCGCTCTTTGCCTCGGAGGCCTCCAAGATAATCTTCCGATCCAGGGTCCGCTCGGTGGAGCAGGACGGGACGTGCTCACGTTTCTTCTCCCAGAAGGTGCACAAATAGAGCTCCGTGCTCAGCAGCCTGAAGGAAGAAGATGGCTCAGTAACGTCATCTCAGGCTGACATCATGAGGATCAGTAAATCCTTCTATGCCAGTCTGTATGATGCGAAGCCAACCGACAGCGCGGCCTCCCAGTCGTTCCTGTCCTCTATCACGGAGGTCCTAGATGACGGAACACGAGAGAGGCTGGACCAGCCGCTATCTCTGGATGAACTGACCAAGGCCCTCGAGTCCTTCGAAAAGAATAAAACTCCCGGAAGCGACGGCTTACCGGTCGAGATTTATTCCGCTCTTTGGGACTTGATTGGCTAGGACCTGCTGGAGGTGTATGTCAGTATGCTTCGGGCAGGTACCATGAGTGAATCCATGAAGAAAGGCATCATCACCCTCATCTACAAGCAGAATGGGGAGATGGAGGAAATTAGAAATTGGAGACCAATCTCACTGTTGAATGTGGATTACAAAATCTTGTTAAAGGTAATCGCTAACCGGGTCAGGTCTGCTCTGGGATCGGTGATCCACCCGGACCAAACCTGTGCTGTGCCGGGCAGGAAGATCACTGAGAGTCTCGCACTCCTCAGGGATACGATCGCCTACATGCAGGACAGGGGGGGGGGGTGGACACCTGCCTAATCAGCCTGGACCAGGAGAAAGCCTTTGACAGGATATCACACAGGTATAGGAGAGATGTTCTGTCCAAAATGGGCTTTGGGGAGGGAATCTGCAATTGGATCAGACTGCTCTACACCAACATTGTCAGTGCAGTCTCAATCAATGGGTGGGAATCAGATAGCTTCCCAGTCAGATCTGGAGTCAGGCAGGGCTGCCCTCTCCCTCCTGCCTTGTTTGTGTGTTGCATAGAGCCATTTGCCGAATCCATCAGGAAGGATGCGAGCCTGAGAGGGGTGACTATTCCTGGCAGTGGGGACCTGCAGGTTAAGGCCTCCCTGTACATGGATGACGTCGCTGTTTTCTGCTCGGATCCGCTGTCCGTGCACAGACTCATGTGCACATGTGACCAGTTCGAACGGACCTCGGGGGCCAAGGTAAACCGAGGCAAGAGTGAGGCCATGCTCTTCAGGAACTGGGCTGACCAATCGTCTATCCCCTTCACCGTCAGGACTGACCACCTGAAGGTGCTGGGTATTTGGTTCGGGGGGGCTGGGGCGTGCGCCAAGTCTTGGGAGGAGCGGATCAGCAAAGTGAGGCAGAAACTGGGCAGATGGAAGCTATGGTCTCTCTCCATCGTGGGAAAAACCCTGGTCATCAGGTGTGAGGCACTGTCATTGCTGTTATACGTGGAACAGATCTGGCCTGTTCCCAGAACCTGTGCCGCTGCAGTCACTCGGGCCATCTTCCAGTTTATATGGAGGTCAAAGATGGACCGGGTCCGAAGGGACTCGCTGTACAAAGATCTGGGCAACGGGAGAAAAATACACCCAATGCCACCCTCACCCTGATGGCCACCTTTGTGTGTGGCTGCATCAAGCTGTGCGTGGATCCCCGGTACGCAAACACCAAGTGTCACTACGTACTGAGGTTCTACCTGTCCCCGGGTGTTGCGAAGGATGGGCCTGGCCTCGCTGCCGCGGAACGCTCCGAGTAGTTGGACCGTTCCGTATCACCTGTCCTTCGTGGAGAAGTTTATGAAGAAAAACACCTTTGACCACAAGTCCATCAGGAAGTGGTCAGCATGTAGTGTCCTTGAGACCCTTCGGGAAAAGGAGAGGGCGGATCCTGTTGAGCGGTTCCCTGAGCAGACTGTCAAAGCCATTTGGCAGAATGCCTCATCGCCAGAACTTTCCAACAAGCACCAAGACGTGGCTTGGCTGGTGGTGAGAAGGGCTCTGCCTGTGAGATCCTTTATGCACGCCCGGACTCTCTGCCGCACTGCACGCTGCCCTCGAAGTGGCTGCGGGGGGGACGTGACTGTCACACACCTCCTTCTGGAATGTGCCTATGCAGAGGAAGTCTGGAGAGGAATGCAGTGGTGCTTGTCGAGGTTCGTCCCGAGCAGTGCCGTGACGCGGGACTCCGTACTCTACGGCCTGTTCCCCGGGACTCACACCGAGACGAACATTAACTGCACCTGGAGGATCATCAACTCGGTGAAGGACGCTCTCTGGGCGGTCCGAAACCTGTTGATCTTCCAGCTGAAGGAGTTGACACCGACTGAGTGTTGCAGACTGGCACATTCCAAGGTCCAGGACTACGTGTTGAGGGACGTGCTAAAGCTTGGGGCAGCTGCCGCCAAGGCGCGGTGGGGAACATTCTCCACCCACCCTCCAGCTTCGCAATTGGAGGGAGCAGAGGTTACCTGACATACGCAGGGCAGCTGAAAGTGTGCCGAACCTGTGGGAAGTCGGGACACGTGGTGGCGGATTGTAAGGTGACCATCTGCAGGAACTGCAAACAGGAGGGTCACTTGACTAAGGACTGTCAGGAAGAAAAGAGCTGCAACCTGTGTGGAGAGGTGGGCCACATGTATAAGACCTGCCCAAGACTGGGGGGGGGGGGGAGGGGGGGGGTGCACTTACGCACAGATGGCTGGAGGTGGCAATGTGAGCCGTGGACCCCCAAAGACCAGCAAGGTCCACCCAGACAGCAGGGAAACGGAGTCTGGTGGCACCCAGAAAGAAGAATAGGCTGGAGTGAAGGAGACGGCAGCCAGCGGGGAGACACAGCAGCTGATCCTAGCTCTAGCTGGACAGATGGAAGAAATGGAGGAGGAGGTAATCAAGCAGGCAGAGGAGTGGATACCTGTTAAAAACAGGAAGAGGAAATCCTGCCACGTCCCCAAAGCCTCCCAGCAAAGGGGGAAACGGCAGCTGCACGAGGACGGTATGGCCAGCTCTTCGGATGGGGAAGACGGGCGCAAGGAGAGTCATCACCACCAGAAGAAGAGACAGAGCACCGTAGATAAAGAGGAGGGCACTTCCTCCCAACCAGGAAACAACGGACCCCCCGAAGTCCACCCTCCACCCAGTGAGAACCAGGGGGAACCCACTGCCCCACAACTACAGGCAACCGAGAGCTGTGATCCTCTGACAGTCCCATTGTCAGACACAGAACTGGACAGTGAGGACCCTTGCCCTGGCTCAATGACACCAGAGCGGGCAAATGACCCCAGTGAGGAGCTGGATAGCTACCTCAGCCCAGCGAAGGTCCAGCAGTTCGTGCTTACCTTGGGGATGTAGACAAGCTACCCCAGAGACAGGACAGTCAAATGGACAATGGTAACCCCATAAACTGGGGGTTAAAGAAGGTTCCTTTGCTTTCATATAACAGGGCACCCACTCAGTAGGTGGGTTCCGTTGAAGCCTCAGCCTCAAGAGACTGGATGGTTAATATACAGAACTGTAAATACGATAACTGTAAATTCGATTAACTCAATCTGTTCTCTGTAATGTTGAGACATGCAATGTATATATATGAACACATGACCAACTGTACAGGTACCAAAGATTTATTTCTATGAATAAAGTATATTTTCAAATAAAAGAAAGGTTGGACTGGGGAGGACAAAGTTAAAAATCACACAACACCAGGTTATAGTCCAGCAGGTTTATTGGGAAGTACACTAGCTTTCGGAGCGCTGCGCCTTCGTCAGGTGGTTAAGAAGCAGGACCAGAAAACACAGAATTTATAGCAAAAGATCACAGTGTCATGCAAGTGAAACAATATATTGAACAAAACTAGATTGCTGTTAAGTCTTTCATCTTTTAGAATGGGTTGCAGGTTTCGATTTATTAATATGTAAATCCCAGAACTTCTTTTAAGTCCCATTCCTGACATAACTTAAGGTTTTATAAAAAGAAAGGTGATGCCTCAGCTCAGACAATTTACTAAAGGTGTGAGGTTAGAGTCTGTCTGTATCCCAATCTTGAGTCAGACTGGTTCTATTTCCAAAGGAGGAATTTTTAAAATATTGCATGATTGTGCATTTTTCTGAACAAAATAGATTGTATCTGCAATTACAAATTCACCCCATAGACTTATGTGTGTGTGCGCATGCATGAGAGTGAGTGAGTGCATGCAAAGGTAATTGCACGTGAGAGAGTGTATGTTTGATTAGATTAGATTCCCTACAGCATGGAAACAGGCCCTTCGGCCCAACCAGTCCACACCGACCCTCCGAAGAGTAACCCACCCAGACCCATTTCCCTCTAACTAATGCACCAAATACTACGGGCAATTTAGCATGGCCAGGTCACCTGGCCTGCTCAGCTTTGGATTGTGGGAGGAAACCGGAGCACCTGGAGGAAACCCATGCAGACACGGGGAGAATGTACAAACTCCACACAGACAGTCACCCAAGGCTGGAATCGAACCCGGGGCCCTGGTGCTGTGAGGCAGCAGTGCTAACCACAGAGCCACCATGCCGCCTACATGTGTGCAAGCATGGTAAAGTGTGTGTGTGTGAGTGTGATGGGGTATAAGCCTGTGAGAGGGTGCGTGCGAGTGACTGTGGGGGGTGTATGTGTGTGTGTGAGAGAGAGAGTCTGCACATCTGTGTGAGTATGTAAGAATGTATGTATGTGTGTGTGTGTGTATATGAGAGAGAGAGAGAGAGAGTGAGTGAGAGAGGGTATAGTGCAATGGGGTCACCTTATAGTGTGACATGAACCTAACATCCCTGTTGAGACCATTCCCATGGGTAGCGAACTTGGCTATCAGCCTCTGCTCGGCCACTTTGCATTGTTGCCCATCCTGAAATCCGCCTTGGAGGACGGTCACCCGAAGATCTAAGGCCAAATGTCCCTGAGCGACGGGGAGGGAACACTCCTGTCTGGTGATCATTGCGCTGCGTCTATTCATCCGTTGCTGTAGCCTCTGCTCGGTCTCACCAATGTACCATGCCTCAGGGCATCCTTGCCTGCAGCGAATGAGAGAGACAACGTTGGCCAAGTCACATGAGTACCTGCTGTGTACACGGTGGGTGGTGTCCCCACATGTAATGGTAATATCCATGTTGACACTCTGACACGTTTGGTAGTGGTTGCTATGACAGGGTTGTACGGTGTTGTGGTCAATGGTGTGCTGAAAGCCAGACAGTTTGTTACGAACAATGATCTGTTTGTGATTTGGTGGTTGTTTAATGATATGAAGTGGAGGCAAAAGGGAAGATTTTGGCGAGGTGCTCATCCTCATCGATAATGTGTCGCAGGCTGTGAAGAACATGGCGTCGTTTTTCAGCTCCTGTGAAGTACAGGACCACGAAGGGTCCCCTGTGGGTCGCAGCTCATGCCTGTCTCCTGAGGAGGTCATTACAGTTTCTCACTGTGGCATGTTAGAACTGGCAATTGATGAGTTGAGCATCGTCCTGAGGGTGTCCTCCAGCACCTTCAGATGTCCGTAGTGTTCCTCCTCATCTGAACAGATCCTGTGTATGTGTAGGGCTTGTCCTTAAGGGATGGCTGTTTTAGTATGTTTCAGGTGGAAGCTGGAGAAGTGTAGCATCGTGAGGTTATCTGTGGGTTTGTGGTAGAGTGAGGTGCTGAGGTGACAATACTTGATGGAGATGCATGTGTCCAAGAATGAGATAGATACTAAAGAGTAGTTCATGGTAAGTCTGACAGTGGGATGAAACTCATTGATATCACTGCGTCGTTGTTTCAATGACTCTTCAACATGGGTCCAGAGGAAGAAAATGTCATCAACATATCTGGTGTATAGTGTTGGTTAGGGCAAAGAATTAACAAATTCAACACACAGCGAGACATCAAACAATTCTTCCGCCGCCTTAGCCTTCGCACCTACTTCTCCAACCAGGATTCTCGCCCACCCTCTGACAACCCCTTCTCCCGCCTCCAACACACCCCATCCACCTGGACACCCCGTGCTGGCCTCTTATCCGCCCTCGATCTCTTCATAGCCAACTGCCACCGTGACATTGACCGCCTCAACCTCTCCACCCCCTCACCCTCGGAATGTGCAGCTTTCCACTCCCTCCGCTCCAACCCTAACCTCACTGTCAAACCGGCAGACAAGGGAGGCGCGGTGGTAGTTTGGCGCACCGATCTTTACACCGCTGAGGCTAAACGCCAGCTCGCGGACACCTCCTCCTACTGCCCCCTTGACCATGACCCCACCTCCCACCACCAAACCATCATCTCCCAGACCATCCAGAACCTCATCACCTCAGGGGATCTCCCATCCACTGCCTCCAACCTCATAGTCCCACAACCCCACACCACCCGTTTCTACCTCCTGCTCAAAATCCACAAACCTGACTGCCCCGGCCGACCCATTGTCTCAGCCTGCTCCTGCCCCACCAAACTCATCTCTGCATACCTCGACACTGTCCTGTCCCCCTTAGTCCAAGAACTCCCCACCTAGGTTCGGGACACCACCCACGCCCTCCACCTCCTCCATGATTTTCACTTCCCTGGTCCCCAACGCCTTATCTTCACCATGGACATCCAGTCCCTGTACACCTCCATCCCCCATCACGAAGGACTCAAAGCCCTCTGCTTCTTCCTTTCCCGCCGTACCAACCAGTACCCTTCCACTGACCCCCTCCTTCGACTGACTGAACTGGTCCTCACTCTGAACAACTTCTCTTTCCAATCCTCCCACTTCCTCCAAACCAAAGGAGTAGCCATGGGCACCCACATGGGCCCCAGCTATGCCTGCCTCTTCGTACGATATGTGGAACAGTCCATCTTCCACAGCTACACTGGCACCATCCCCCACCTTTTCCTCCACTACATCGATGACTGTATCGGCGCTGCCTCGTGCTCCCACGAGGAGGTTGAACAGTTCATCCACTTTACCAACACCTTCCACCCCAACCTCAAATTTACCTGGACCGTCTCAGACTCCTCCCTCTCCTTCCTAGACCTCTCCATTTCTATCTCGGACGACCGAATCAACACAGACATTTACTATAAACCGACCGACTCCCACAGCTACCTAGACTACACCTCCTCCCACCCTGCCCCCTGTAAAAACGCCATCCCATATTCCCAATTCCTTCGCCTTCGCCGCATCTGCTCCCAGGAGGACCAGCTCCAATACCGAACAACCCAGATTGCCTCCTTCTTCAAGGACCGTAATTTCCCCCCAGACGTGGTTGACGATGATCTCCACCGCATCTCCTCCACTTCCTGCTCCTCCGCCCTTGAGCCCCGCTCCTCCAATCGCCACCAGGACAGAACCCCACTGCTCCTCACCTACCACCCCACCAACCACCATATACATTGGATCATCCTTCGTCATTTCTGCCACCTCCAAACAGACCCCACTACCAAGGATATATTTCCCTCCCCTCCCCTATCAGCGTTCCCTCTGTGACTCCCTCGTCAGGTCCACACCTCCCACCAACCCAACCTCCACTCCCGGCACCTTCCCCTGCAACTGCAAAAAATGTAAAACTTGTGCCCACACCTCCCCCCTCACTTCCCTCCAAGGCCCCAAGGGATCCTTCCATATCCACCACAAATTCACCTGCACCTCCACACACATCATTTCCTGCATCCGCTGCACCCGATGTGGTCTCCTCTGCATTGGGGAGACAGGCTGCCTACTTGCGGAACGTTTCAGAGAACACCTCTGGGACACCCGCACCAACCAACTCAACTGCCCCGTGGTGGAACACTTTAATTCCCCCTCCCACTCCGCCAAGGACATGCAGGTCCTTGGCCTCCTCCATCGCCAGACCATGGCAACACGACGGCTGGAGGAAGAGCGACTCATCTTCCGCCTAGGAACCCTCCAGCCACAAGGGATGAATGCAGATTTCTCCAGTTTCCTCACTTCCCCTGCCCCCACCTTATCTCAGTCCCAACCCTCTGACTCAGCACCGCCTTCTTGACCTGCAATCTTCTTCCCGACCTCTCCGACCCCACCCCCTCTCCGGCCTATCACCCTCACCTTAACCTCCTTCTACCTATCGCATTTCCAACGCCCCTCCCCCAAGTCCCTCCTCCCTACCTTTTATCTTAGCCTGCTTGGCACACCCTCCTCATTCCTGAAGAAGGGCTCATGCCCGAAACGTCGATTCTCCTTCTCCTTGGATGCTGCCTGACCTGCTGCGCTTTTCCAGCAACACATTTTTAAGCTCTGATCCCCAGCATCTGCAGTCCTCACTTTCTCCTACAACAAAGAAGTCTTGTTCGAACCTGTGCATGAAGATGTTGGCATATTGTGGTGCACATTCGGTCCCCATGGCTGTTCCGTGTGTCTGGCTGAAGGACTGGTTGTCAAAGGTGAAGATGTTGTGATCAAGGATAGAGCAGATCAGTTGTAGGATGGTGTTTGGAGATTGGCAGTTGTTGGTGTTGAGCACTGAGGCTGTTGCCGCGATGCCATCATTGTGGGATGATGCTGGTGTAGAGTGCGGGAACGTCCATTGTGACGAGGAATGTTCCTGATTCGACTGGTCCGTGGGTGCTGAGGTTCTGTAAGAAATCCGTAGTGTCGCGACAGAAACTGAGGGTCTCCTGTACAATGGGCTTCAAAATGCCTTCAACATAGCCAGACAGATTCTCACACAGAGTCCCATTGACTGATACGATTGGACGAGATGTGATGCTGGAAAAGCACAGCAGGTCAGGCAGCATCCAAGGAGCAGGAGAGTCGACATCTCGAGCAAAAGCCCTTCATCAGGAATGGGGCTGTGAGCTGAGGGGGTGGTGAGATAAATGGGAAGGGAATGGGGCTGGGGGCTGGAAGGTTGGAACTGGGATAAGG
Organism: Chiloscyllium punctatum; assembly: GCF_047496795.1. Lineage (NCBI taxonomy): Eukaryota > Metazoa > Chordata > Chondrichthyes > Orectolobiformes > Hemiscylliidae > Chiloscyllium > Chiloscyllium punctatum. The sequence goes on from NC_092764.1 coordinate 74,482,849, forward strand.
TGGGGGGAGGGGAAATGAGGAAACTGGTGAAATCCACATTGACACCAAGGGATTGGAGGGTCCTGAGGCAGAAGATGAGGCGTTCTTCCTCCAGGCGTCGGGTGGTGAGGGAGTGGCGAGGGAGGTGGCCCAGGATCTGCATGTCCTCGGCAGAGTGGGAGGGGGAGTTGAAATGTTCAGCCACAGGGCGGTGGGGTTGATTGGTGCGGGTGTCCCGGAGATGTTCCCTAAAGCGCTCTGCGAGGAGACGTCCAGTCTCCCCAGTGTAAAGGAGGCCGCATCAGGAGCAACAGTTACAATAAATGACATTGGTGGATGTGCAGGTGAAACTTTGATGGATCTGGAAGGCTCCTTTAGGGCCTTGGATGGAGGTGAGGGAGGACGTGTGGGCGCAGGTTTTGCAATACCTGCGATGGCAGGGGATGGTGCCAGGATGGGAGGGTGGGTTGTTAGGGGGGCATGGACCTGACCAGGTAGTCACAGAGGGAACGGTCTTTATGGAAAGTGGATAGGGGTGGGAGGGAAATATATCTCTGGTGGTGGGGTCTGTTTGTAAGCGGCAGAGGATGAAGTGTTGTATAAGGAGGTTTTGAGGTGGAAGGTGAGGACCAGGGGTTCTGTCCTTGTTGTGGCTGTTGGCATTGTGTATCTTCAGAAGGCAGTGGAAGTGCCCTACTGGGTTAATGTGGTTCCAAGCAGCAGACATACACCTGCCTGCAGGATTCCCCCAGTGCTAGATATTTCGATGTGACCTTCAGGAGGGGGAAGCAATGTGAGCATCTCCTAAAGGTATTCAAGCAGAAAGAAGGTGAGGCTGTGTTCTCCATCCTGTCTGCTGTGCTGTTGCGTGTTCTCCCTGCACAGAGGAGCTGGGTTGTTGCAATGCATGTGTACAACCCATGCATCCCAGCGGCAGATGTCCTGATCTTCCTGGGATGGGACGTGCAGCTCAAGGGAGACAGCTCTGACGTCATCGACCCCTTTGGGACCTGGACCAGCAAGTGGCAGGTCAAGGTGACCCTGAGGGTGGATGGCACAGCGGGAACATCCTCCACCCCCCCCCCCCCCCCCCCTCCAGCTTCATCATTGGAGAGAGCAGGGGCTACCTGGTATATGCGGGGCAGCTTAGAGTGTGCCGAACCTGCGGGAGAGAGTGGACTGTACAACGACCGTCTGAGGGAGCTGCTAACAGGAGGGTCACCTGGCCGAAGCCTGGAAGGAGTCCACAAGCTGTAACCTGTGCGGGGAAGCGGGTCACATGTACAAGGCCTGCCCAAGATGGGAACGGGGGTTGGGGGGGGGGGGGGGGGGAGTGGTGACACATACGCTCAGATGGCTGGGGGTGGGGAATGGTGAACCATGGACACCCAAGGATCAGCAATTCACCAGCATCCAGCAGGGGAATGGAGACCCAGAGAGAAGGACAGGCCGGAGTGCAATGGACAACAGAGGAGGCACAGCCCTAGCTGGATAGACGGAGTTAATGGAGGAGGAGGAGGAGGAGGAAGCCAAGGAGGATGGGGAGTGAATACCGGTGAAATACAACAGGAAAAGGAAATTCCACCAGGTTCCCACAGCAAAGCCGAAAGAGCCAACTCCATGAGGGTGACACCAGCAACTCCCCTGATGGCGAAAAGGGGATACGGAAGGAGGGTAGAAAAGAGGTCAAGTGCCACAGAGAGGAGCTGAAAGTGTGTTGCTAGAAAAGCGCAGCAGGTCAGGCAGCATCCAAGGAGCAGGAGAATCGACGTCTCGGGCATGAGCCCTTCTTCAGGAATGAGGAAAGTGTGTCCAGCAGGCTAAGATAAAAGGTAGGGAGGAGGGATTTGGGGGAGGGACGTTGGAAATGCGATAGGTGGAAGGAGGTTAAGGTGAGGGTGATAGGCCGGAAAGGGGGTGGGGGCAGAGAGGTCAGGAAGAAGATTGCAGGTTAGGAAGATGGTGCTGAGTTCGAGGATTGGGACTGAGACAAGGTGGGGGGAGGGGAAATGAGGAAACTGGCGGGGATGCTGGAGATCAGAGTGGAACAGTGTGGCGCTGTAAAAGCACAACAGGTCAGGCAGCATCCAAGGAGCAGGGGATTCGACATTTAGAGCACAAGCGTTTCCTGATGGAGAGCTTATGTTCGCAACGTTGACTCTCCTGCTCCTTGGATGCTGCCTAACATACTGGTAGACTGTCCAATGTGGTGTGGGACTGCTCTGTTAAGTTGCGAAGACCCACAGCAATTATCAACCCAGGAACTCAGTGAGTCCAGCATCCAAGAGTCGATGTAGAACTTCTAACTTCTAAATGTTTGAAGAATCCCGAGGATCTAATTGGTGAGATCGTGCAGTGATGATCTTTGCCTGCAGATGGGAGCGTAGGTATATCCAAAGTGGGCCAGTCGGAACAGACACCCACTCCAAGTGGGAAGCCTCTCTGACAGGAGAGGTGTGGTACTGGTGACTTTTTGTGGCTAGGACAGTTCACTGCCACCGATCCTCCTTTTGCAAAATGGAACCAAATTAGGAATGACGGCGTGAGGGTGGAAAAAAGGCTAAAATCTCAGGCGTTTCGAGAGGTGGTGAGGGGCTGCTGGTGATGCCAATGAGTCATCACGGTTTGGTCAAAACACTGCGCTCCCCCCTCCATTCCCTCCCTCCCCACCACCATTCCTCTGAGAGCACAGTTGACATGATGGAGGACCATAGAGTGACTGCTTCTAGCAGCCTAGAACTGTTGACGACATCTTAGCCAGCAAGACCCTGGCACAGACTCAAAATGGGGGCATCCATCTGCCTGCCCCGTTTTGGATTCGGATGCCAAAGATCAAGAGTGCTGTCCAGAAGAGGCAGCCAAACATTTAATTTCTTTTTTTTTTCTCTACCCAGGAATGTTATCTCGCACAACTGAATCCCTCCCAACATCACTGTGAATTTTTTTTTGAAACCAGCAACAGCCATCACGAAAACGCTGCGTATCTGACCGTGTTTATTAGCTAAGCCCATCAGTGGCCACAGAAACAGTCAAATGCAAGAGGGCGGGAGGGTAGGGAGAGAGGGAAGAGACAAAATCAAAATGGAGTTGGAGGGGGGCATAGAGACCTGGTGCTCCGCAGTGCCCACCTCTCTCTCGAAAGGTGTCGAGAGCACTGGTGGGACACCACATGCTCCCTCTCCGAGGACACCCAGGCATGAATGTAACCACGGAAACAGGGCGTGCTTTCAGTGCAGCTGGCTCCCTCCACAGCCCAATGCCTGGGCCTGTTTATAAGCAGGAGGTCCTCTGAACTGCCCACTTCCCTCCGCTCCAGGAGCCCAAAGATCTGGAAATGAAGTGCAACCAAACATTTTCAAGATGCTCCTTCAGATCACAGAAGCCCATTAAATCATCCCCCCCTTTTTTTATTTTGCTGACTTTTAGAACCGGTCTAATTACCAGTGCAAAAGGATAGGCCACTGTAACATCTCAATGAGTAAAGGCACTTGTCTTACATAACAGGCTGTAGCTTACTGTATAATCACAATATGCACAATTAACTGAACAGCTATCAGAAGCTGCTTGCAACCTTGCGTGAATCTAAATGTTTCTCTGCTGAAAGACCGTGCGACATCTTCAGGTTTGTGGGAGCTCAATGTCTGATCCGTCAAAATTAGCTCTTTGACAACCTCCACCTTATACAACAAGGGAAGCTGAGGCAATTTCATTGCAACAGAACTGAGACCTATTGGTCTTCATGGTACAAATGTCACACTGGGTCAGGCTTCCTTTTATTCTGATGTTAGCTCAGAAAACTGGGGTTAAGACAACATCCAACAGGGGCTCCAGATGAAGTTGTCACGACCAGATTGGGACACCCTGTTCACTTCCCATTGTGTCCAATTCAGAACACTTGGGCTATTTTGAACATAGAACATAGAACATAGAACATAGAAAAATACAGCGCAGTACAGGCCCTTCAGCCCTCGATGTTGCGCCGACCGAAGCCTAACTAACCTACACTAGCCCACTATCCTCCATATGCTTATCCAATGCCCGCTTAAATGACCATAAAGAGGGAGAGTCCACCACTGCTACTGGCAGGGCATTCCATGAACTCACGACTCACTGAGTAAAGAACCTACCCCTAACATCTGTCCTATACCAACCGCCCCTTAATTTAAAGCTGTGTCCCCTAGTAACAGCTGACTCCATACGCGGAAAAAGGTTCTCACTGTCAACCCTATCTAAACCCCTAATCATCTTGTACACCTCTATCAAATCTCCCCTAAACCTTCTTTTCTCCAATGAGAAAAGTCCCAAGTGCCTCAGCCTTTCCTCATTCGATCTTCCTACCATGCCAGGCAACATCCTGGTAAACCTCCTCTGCACTCATTCCAATGCCTCCACATCCTTCCTGTAGTATGGCGACCAAAACTGCACACAATACTCCAGATGAGGCCGCACCAGAGTCTTATACAACTGCAACATGACCTCAGGACTCCGGAACTCAATTCCTCTACCAATAAAGCCCAGTACACCATAAGCCTTCTTCACAGCACTATTTACCTGGGTGGCAACTTGCAAAGATCTGTGTACATGGACACCAAGATCCCTCTGCTCATCCACACTACCAAGTAGTCTACCATTAGCCCAGTAATCCATCTTATGCGTTTTATCTTGAAAAAAAAACTTCTATCGCATCTTTCCATGCCTTAAAACATCTCAGAGTCAACAAGTCACTTTTTGAAGTACTGTCACTGTACAGAAACCATGGCAACCAGTTTGAAGGCAGACAGTGCGTAAATATTAATGTGGCAATGATCTGATAGTTAGCGATGTTCATTGGGGGATAATTCTTGACCATGGCTTATGGGACAGCTCCCCCTGCTGTTCTTTTCAAAAATGCCACGAGTTCTTTGCCATCCACGGACTGACACACCATGGGAAAGACAGTGCCTTCGACAGTGTCATTCTGGATTAGGGACCCAAATCTCCAGACTGGGGCCTGAACCATCCGAGTTACAGAAACATCAGAAATAGGAGCGGGAGTAGGCAATTGGACCCCCTCCACCCCGCCAATCAACATGGTCATCCCCTCTCCCTCTCTCTCTCTCTTTCTACACCTTGATCCTGCTCTCTTCCCCCATATCCTGTGACATGCGCTGTGTCTAGAAATCTATTTCTTTCTGAAAAACAACATTCGACCGACTCAGCCTTCGCCGCTTCCTCAGGTAAAGGATCTGACAAGACTGAAGAGATTTCTCCTCGTCTCGATCAGACATGGCCTATCATTGTGTCTGAACACCTGGATCTGTGGGGAGACTGGTACCAACTGAGTCATGGCTGACACCAGGGTGCTGGGCTGACCCACGATGCTGAGAACGGTGGGGGGGGAGGGGGGGTGTGGAGGAAGGTGGGGGGAATGGCACTCTCCCCCCCCCCCCACCACGCTTTGATTTTGACCAACGCTTTGATTTTGACCAACCTTCTGGTATCCAGCAGCAGAATCAACATTCAAAAATAAAACCCTTGCACCATTCCTGATTTGAGAGTATGGATATCGGCTACCTCGTACAGTACAGCAACAGTGGTATCTGGGTGTGTGAAAAGACACTGACCCCACCCTCCCCTGCCAGCCATAACTCTTTACAGCATGGCAGAGACTCAAACAAAGGACCCTGGGCCCTGTTGCCAGGCAAACCACAGCAAGCCTCGTGTTTTGAGGTTTTGTTAATGTTTGACTTGTGGCGTTCTTCAGCTTAAAAGGCTGAAATCTTTCTCTTTCCGAGGCGGCCAGTAAAAATAACAAGACAGTTCTGCCTGAATTAACATGCGCTCTGTGCTCACATTATTGGAGGCTGTGTTGCAAGGTAAACCCAAGAGATGGACATTTGGAACCGCACTTCCTTATCAATCTCTCAAATTCATTTAGCTCATTGTGTGCCATAGTAAAAAGAAAATACGACTTCGATTTTGTGTGATTGGCGTTCACAATAAATTTGAGAATGCAAGGATTTCTAGTGAACCTAGTGTACTGTCTGCAATATACTCAATTATGTGTATATCAGTGGTACACTCCATTGAAAATGCCAAATTAGAGTTCATTATAAAAGTCTTAATTTACTTTGATGTGGAGGAGTTAGTGTTGGAGTGGGGTGGACAAAGTTAAAAATCTCATAACGCCAGGTTTTAATTCAGCCTGTTGAACTATAACCTGGTGTTGTGTGATGTTTAACTAAATCTTCTTTGACAATACATGCGCTTACCTGTATTTAACAATACTGCAATCATAGATACTTTGAATCCTCACCTAGCATTAACATCTATTTTTCTATTATTACTTATTGTTTTTCCCCACCGATCACACACAGATTTTTTGATTTAGTGAAAAGGTCTGGTATTTTCCCTGGTAATTAAAATTCCTGCATAAACAGAACAAAACTTTTGACATAAGCAACGCATATTTCACAATGGAAACTCTCACCTTGTTCTTGAGTAGACCACCCCAGAGGTATGATCACTAAACTCTTAATCCAGGGACCCAGGTGGCATTATGGGATCCAAGTTCAAATCCTGCCATGGCAGAGGGTGAAATTTGAATTCAATAAAATTCTGGAATTAAGAATTTAATGATGACTATGTATCTATTTAGAGTCAAGAGTGCGGTGCTGGAAAAGCACAACCGGTCAGGCAGCATCCGAAGAACAGGAAAATTGATGTTTTGGGCATAAGCCCTTCATCAGGAATTCCTGATGAAGGGCTTATGCCCGAAATGTTGATTCTCCTGCTTCTCGGATGCTGCCTGACCGGATGTGTTGTTCCAGGACCACAATCTCGACTCTGATCTCCAGCATCTGCAGTCCTCACTTTCTCCATGTATCTATTTAGTCATGAAACCCCGTTTGGTTCACTAATGTCCTTTAGGGAGGGAAATCAGCCATCCTTCCCTGGTCTGGCCTATGTGTGACTCCAGACTCACTGCAATGCGGTTGACTGTTCTCTAGGCAACTTGGGATGTGCAGTGAATGCTGGGCCCACATTCCATGGATTAATTTTGTTTTAAGTTTATCTTTAGTGTCTTTTAATGCCTTTTGTCAGTGTTTAAGTTTCCAGTTGAAGCCTTTGTCCAGGCGTAATATTGGTGTCCGGGACATGCGATTCTATGAATGGAATCCATTTTGTTGGATTGGAGCACATGCAGGGAAGGCACCTTCCCAGGATGCATCAGTCATTGACGTGCTGGAATATTTTTCTTCACCTCTGAGAAATTTATGAACATGCATTTCCATAACCATCTGAAGGAGCAATAGGGGAAAGAATCAAACATTTCATTTTATTGTGACCCCAGAACAATGGTCAGAAAATCGCCAATTACAGGTACATGCCTGTTTTAGTTTGGAAAGGGCATTGAATTGAGGGAGTATCATGCAGTTTAGCACCCAAGTGTGGCAATAGTTATTTCATATATCTGCTCCAGAGGTGTGTGCAATAACATCAGGGAACAGGTCGACTAGAAAAATAGGTTAATGTTTTTAAAATGACATAAGACCAGAAAAGGAATTAATAAATGAGAAATAGGTCATTGTTATTAATATGTTAGGAATGAGGAATTGTGAAGCTTGGCAGGGAGATTTTGTGATAAGTGATCATTTTGTGGGCAGCATGGTGGCACAGTGGTTAGCACTGCTGCCTCACAGCGCCAGAGACCTGGGTGCAATTCCCACCTCAGGCGACTGACTGTGTGGAGTTTGCACATTCTCCCCGTGTCTGCGTGGGTTTCCTCCGGGTGCTCCGGTTTCCTCCCACAATCCAAAAATGTGCAGGTCAGGTGAATTGACCATGCTAAATTGCCCGTAGTGTTAGGTGAAAGGGTAAATGTAGGAGAATGGGTCTGGGTGGGTTGCGGGTCAGTGTGGACTTGTTGGGCCGAAGGACCTATTTCCACACTGTAAGTAATCTAATCTAATCTAAAAAAAAATTGCCATAAAAATAAAGCGATTTTATCCTCAAAGTGCTATTAATTATTGGATATTTGTGCATCTTGCACATTCTCTTCTGTGTCAAGAGTGCGGTGCTGGAAAAGCACAGTGGGTCAGGCAGCATCCGAAGGGCAGGAGAATCGACGTTTCGGGCACAAGTCCTTCATCAGGAATGACTCTTCTAGGCCCCATCTTCAGTATTTTACAGTGCAAGAGGGGCAGATTTCCACACTTATACGGGTAACAGGTAGATCAGCCACCCATCACCAGATCTAACTGGATCACATCAAGCACTGGCAGATCCAACTCCAAAAATAAAGATAACCCACGGCTTTATCTCTTCATTACTGACTGTCACGTGTTAGTCTGTAAAGAGCTAGGAACTCCTTGTGGGCGGCACGGTGGCACAGTGGTTAGCACTGCTGCCTCACAGCGCCAGAGACCTGGGTGCAATTCCCACCTCAGGCGACTGACTGTGTGGAGTTTGCACATTCTCCCCGTGTCTGCGTGGGTTTCCTCCGGGTGCTCCGGTTTCCTCCCACAGTCCAAAGATGTGCAGGTCAGGTGAATTGGCCGTGCTAAATTGCCCGTAGTGTTAGGTAAGGGGTAGATGCAGGGGTATGGGTGGGTTGCGCTTGGGTGGGTCGGTGTGGACTTGTTGGGCCGAAGGGCCTGTTTCCACACTGTAAGTAATCTAATCTAAAAAAAACTGTTTAACCGGGAACCACTTGTCTGTGGGGTCGTGTTCCAATGGGATCATGTTCACACTTGCACTGGAGTGTTAGCTGTGTACAACATAACATTGAGTAACATGGTGGCTGGTTCAAATTAAACAAAGAGTTCCCTCTTATCTTTCCAAGCCTAAAATGTGGTGATTTGAAACATTAGGGAGCCAAAAGGCACCCAGAACTCATAACACCTACCACAGCAATGTGACTGACTCTTAAATGCCCTCTGGACAATCAGGGATGGGCAAGACCAATTGCCGAGCTAGTGACACCCACATACTGCTTCCCTCCAAAAGACCGCAAGCCAAAGGAGCTTATGTGCTAAGGGTGACTTATTATGATGCAGTGTCAGGCAGTGTGGGGTGGCACGGTGGCTCAGTGGTTAGCACTGCTGCCTCACAGCACCAGGGACCCGAGCTCGATTCCCGCCTCAGGTGACTGCCTGTGTGGAGTTTGCACATTCTCTCTGTGTGGGTTTTCTCCGGGTGCTCCAGCCTCCTCCCACAGTCCAAAGATGTGCAGGTCAGGTGAATTGGCCAGGCTAAATTGCCTGACCTGTTTTGTGATACACAGCTGTTGTGCCACTGTAGGCAGTGACCTGAGCACTACAGCCCCAGAGTCAGCCTGAACACTCCCCCACACCCCCTCATATCAGGCAAAGGGGGCTGTCCATCAACTTGATACGGTCCTCCTAGGAAAACCTTCCCATTTCTTCCAATTTTGACAGCTCCCTCTCGTCATAGGATTCAACCTCCACCAGACAAGGTGAAATCAGACAATAGATCTAAACATAGGCTGGCTAGACTGGAACTTAGCTGAAAATGTGTTGCTGGAAAAGCGCAGCAGGTCAGGCAGCATCCAAGGAGCAGGAGAATCGACGTTTCGGGCATCAGCCCTTCTTCAGGGCACCTGCTGCGCTTTTCCAGCAACACATTTTTCAGCTCTGATCGCCAGCATCTGCAGTCCTCACTTTCTCCTAGACTGGAACTTATTTGACTGGAGCGGAGGAGGTTAAGGGGTGATCTTGTAGAGATTTATAAAACCATGAGTGGCATAGATAAGGCTAATGGCAGGTGTCTTTACCCTAGGGTGGGGAATTTCAAGGCTCAAGGGCATATTTTTATGTTGAGAGGAGAGAGATTTTAAAACAACATGAGGGGCAAATTATTTACACAGCGTGTGGAGTGAACTTCCAGAGGAAGCAGTGGATGTGGGCACAATTAAAACATTTAAAAGACATTTGGGTAAGGACATGAGAAGGAAAGGACAGTAGAGATATAGCTCAGAAGCAAGGCACTTCCTCATGAACTCCAAACTCCTTTCCCTTTGTGAATTTGGACAATTAATGCAGCATTGCATTCCTTAGGGAACAGCTTCCTTGTTCGACATTATCTGGAATTGTTTTGTTGCTGAGTTTGTAACTGAATTCAGTGTCCTCTTGTCTTTCACCTAACCCAACAGCAGAGTAATGGTACCCATTATCCCAGTCTGGGGGAGGGAAGGGAGGTGTCAGTCAGTGATCGGATGATTGCAACGTGGGGCACACAGCCCTCCTCATTGATTATTGAGTGCCAATTCAGGAAATGGTGTGAAGGGGTGTTCAGCCCCTCTAGAGCTTTGGTTTAATCTGATCTGTGCAGAGCGTGTTTTCACCAGTGAAGGGAGAATTTCCATAGGCCTGCAGATAATGTCCTCGGAGAATTACAGATACATTTAATTTTCCTTCTTGCTTGGTCAGCAATCCCATTAAGCTTTGATTGGATCATTTGGGAGATTTTGCAAATGAGATCTTTCTTTTGAAACAGACGAATGTTCGTTTTGATAAGCTCTGAGGACATGTCATTTCTCAGCCAACAGAGTCTGAATCTCCCAGTGTTCCTGTCAGACCAGTCCTGGTGTTTAAAGGTGGTTGGTCTCCAGTATTTAGCAGGTCACAGGTCTCGGATGTCAGTTTGCTCGCTGAGCTGGAAGGTTTGGTTTCAGACGTTTCGTCACCATACTCGGTAACATCATCAGTGAGCCTCCGGTGAAGCACTGCTGGTATGGGCCCACTTTTTATTTATCTGTTTAGGTTTCCTTGGGTCATCACTGGACTTTGAAGGATATGCAGTCATCCTCTGGTCTGAGAGTGACAAATTTAAGACCAGGTAGCTGTTGACTACCAGGAACTCCTGAAAGATCTTGCCTCACACTCTACCCATTTTGAGTCTTGAGATGTGAAGATTTTCATTTAACCCCTTTTGAGGGGCATGTCCTGGGCTGAATATGGGCATGGAGCTTAGAGTCAGTGAAGTTGGCCAACCCAACAAACAGCTCCACACACAAGGCTCCAACACTTGGACACTCTGCTGGTCAGTCCTTCAGACACTAACATAGTCAACTGGATGATAAAGCCTCTACTGAGGGTGCTATCAGGAGGTGTTGCTGCAGGTTGCCAAATGGAATGTAACATTAGATTAGATTCCCTACAGTCGGCCCAACAAGTCCACACCGACTCTCCGCAAGAGTAACCCACCCAGACCCATTCCCCTACATTTACCCCTTCACCTAACACTACAGGCAATTTAGCATGGCCAATTCACCTGACCTGCACATCTTTTGGACTGTGGGAGGAAACCGGAGCACCCGGAGGGAACCCACGCAGACACGGGGAGAATGTACAAACTCCACACAGACAGTTGCCTGAGGCGGGAATTGAACCCAGGTCTCTGGCGCCGTGAGACAGCAGTGCTAACCACTGTGCCACCCATGTTAACAATCAGGTTGTCACACTGTTCAGCCGCAGCTTCCCATTACATTTTCCATTTCTCTCTAAAACTCCTTCCCAGTCTGTGACAAACTCCGCTGTCAAAGTCACTGAGGGAGATGACTGGCATTTTGGGGGGGGGGGGGGGGGTCAGCAGACAATGATATGAACTCTTCCTCAAAGGAATCTTGCACCCCTTCAGGATTTGCTCGCGCGTCTGCACAAGCACTGACGATGCTTGCTCACCCTGAGGCTCACGCTCGGACAGCTGTTGCTCCTTTCCCAGGAGGCCAGCAGGTTTGTGGATGATCTCGGACTAGACTTGGAAACCCTGCTTGACCATGCCCTCTGTAAACACTCCAGAAGAAGCTGTAGCCAGCCTCAGGTTCGGAAACTTACCTGTCGCCGTCTGGAAGAGTTTTGTTTGATTTTGGGTGCTGTGTCCAGTAAGTGTCTCTCCCGAACGAGGCTGTCCCTCTCTCTCTCTCTCTCTCTCTCTCGCTGGAGTATCTGCTATGGCGCTGTCTGTGGCTGCTTGCACTCTGCATCCTGCTGCTGTGTTGTGTCGACTTTATCGACCCTGGAGGTTCACTGGAATAGGATCCTCGTCAGACACAACAAGCTGTCCAGTGTCGGTGGAGCAGGCGATATTGAGAGACACTTTTCCAATTGGATCCTTTTGAACTGGAACCAATCTGGTACAATAGGTGATGTGTACATCGCAAACTCCCACAAACGAATAAAAAAAATGATTATTTTATTCACTCGTGGGATGTGGATATCGCTGGCTGGGCCCAGCATTTACTGCCCGTCCCTAGTTGCCCTTGAGAAGGTGGTGGTGAGCTGCTTTCTTGAACCGCTGCAATCCATGTGTTGCAGTCAACACCCCTTCTTGTAACATCAACTTACCCCAGACTTACAGGCACTTAGGTGGCATGGTGGCTCAGTAGTTAGCACTGCTGCCTCAGAGCACCAGGGAACCAGGTTCAATTCCCGCCTTGGGCGACTCTCTGTGTGGAGCTTGCACATTCTCCCCGTGTCCACGTGGGTTTGCAGAGGTGTGCAGGTTAGGGTCAGTTGGTCATGCTAAATAGTGTTCAGGGGTGCGTAGGTTAGGTGCATTAGTCAGGGGAAATGTGATAGGTTTATCGGAGGGTCAGTTTCCACACTGTAGGGATTCTGTGAGTATGCCGAGGGGACTGCTGTAAAAAGGGATCTGGTTTCTACAGTGATCATCTGCATTGCTGGATTTGTGGATTATTGGTCAGGTCCTAGGAGATGGTAATGGGATAGAACTGCATGGCTTTAGGATCTAACTGATGAACTACAAACTAGAGCAACTGACCAAACTGTCCCAGAGTCGATTCTGGTCTCCTTCCTATTGGAAATATGTTGTGAAACTTGAAAGGGTTCAGAAAAGGTTTACAAGGATGTTGCCAGGGTTGGAGGATTTGAGCTACAGGGAGAGGCTGAACAGGCTGGGGCTGTTTTCCCTGGAGTGTCGGAGGCTGAGGTTTACAAAATCATGAGGGGCATGGAGAGGATAAATGAGGCAAAGTCTTTTCCCTGGGGCCGGGGAGTCCAGAACTAGGGGGCATAGGTTTAGGGTGAGAGGGGAAAGATAAAGAAGAGACCTCTAAGGGGCAACTTTTTCACACAGAGGGTGGTATGTGTATGGAATGAGCTACTAGACGATGTAGTGGAGGCTGGTACAATAGCAACACTTAAGAGGCATTTGGATGGGTATATGAATAGGAAGGGTTTGGAGGGATATGGGCCGGGTGCTGGCAGGTGGGACTAGATTGGGTTGGGATATCTGGTCGGCATGGACAGGTTGGACCGAAGGGTCTGTTTCCATGCTGTACATCTCTATGACTCTATTTAGATGTCAGTGGGCAGAATTGTATCAAATCTTCTCAGTTAATTCAATTCAATCAGACCAACTGTTGGTACAACAATCACCATCTCATTAGCAATACCATTACTGGTGAGTGGCCTCTTCCACAGTGTTACCAGTATCCTTACAGGGCCTGGTGTGGGGCAGAGCAAATCCTGACAGGACCTGGTGTGGGGCAGAGCGAATTCTGATGGGGCCTGGTGTGGGGCAGAGCGAATCCTAATGGTGCCTGGTATGGGGCAGAGTGAATCCTGACAGGACCTGGTGTGGGGCAGAGCAAACCCTGACAGGACCTGGTGTGGGGCAGAGCAAATCCTGACAGGACCTGGTATGGGGCAGAGTGAATCCTGACAGGACCTGGTGTGGGGCAGAGTGAATCCTGACAGGGCCTGGTGTTGGGCAGAGCATATCCTGACGGGGCCTGGTGTGGGGCAGAGCGAATCCTGACAGGACCTGGTGTGGGGCAGAGCGAATCCTGACAGGACCTGGTGTGGGGCAGAGCAAATCCTGGCAGGACCTGGTATGGGGCAGAGTGAATCCTGACAGGGCCTGGTGTGGGGCAGAGCAAATCCTGACAGGACCTGGTGTGGGGCAGAGCGAATCCTGATGGGGCCTGGTGTGGGGCAGAGTGAATCCTGACAGGACCTGGTGTGGGGCAGAGCGTATCCTGATGGGACCTGATGTGGGGCAGAGTAAATCCTGACAGGACCTGGTGTGGGGCAGAGCGTATCCTGACAGGACCTGGTGTGGGGCAGAGCGTATCCTGACGGGGCCTGGTGTGGGGCAGAGCATATCCTGATGGGGTCTGGTGTGGGGCAGAGTGAATCCTGACAGGGCCTGGTGTGGGGCAGAGTGAATCCTGACAGGACCTGGTGTGGGGCAGAGCAAATCCTGACAGGACCTGGTATGGGGCAGAGTGAATCCTGACAGGACCTGGTGTGGGGCAGAGTGAATCCTGACAGGACCTGGTGTGGGGCAGAGCAAATCCTGACAGGACCTGGTATGGGGCAGAGTGAATCCTGACAGGGTCTGGTGTGGGGCAGAGCGAATCCTGACAGGGCCTGGTGTGGGGCAGAGCGAATCCTGACAGGACCTGGTGTGGGGCAGAGCGAATCCTGACAGGGCCTGGTGTGGGGCAGAGTGAATCCTGATGGGGCCTGGTGTGGGGCAGAGTGAATCCTGACAGGGCCTGGTGTGGGGCAGAGTGAATCCTGACAGGGCCTGGTGTGGGGCAGAGCGAATCCTGATGGGGCCTGGTGTGGGGCAGAGCGAATCCTGACAGGGCCTGGTGTGGGGCAGAGCGAATCCTGATGGGGCCTGGTGTGGGGCAGAGCGAATCCTGATGGGGCCTGGTGTGGGGCAGAGTGAATCCTGATGGGGCCTGGTGTGGGGCAGAGTGAATCCTGACAGGGCCTGGTGTGGGGCAGAGCGAGTCCTGATGGGGCCTGGTGTGGGGCAGAGCGAATCCTGACAGGACCTGGTGTGGGGCAGAGTGAATCCTGACAGGACCTGGTGTGGGGCAGAGCGAATCCTGATGGGGCCTGGTGTAGGGCAGAGCGAGTCCTGATGGGGCCTGGTGTGGGGCAGAGCGAATCCTGATGGGGCCTGGTGTGGGGCAGAGCGAATCCTGATGGGGCCTGGTGTGGGGCAGAGCGAATCCTGATGGGGCCTGGTGTGGGGCAGAGCGAATCCTGATGGGGTCTGGTGTTGGGCAGAGCGAATCCTGACAGGACCTGGTGTGGGGCAGAGCGAATCCTGATGGGGTCTGGTGTTGGGCAGAGCGAATCCTGATGGGGCCTGGTGTGGGGCAGAGTGAATCCTGACAGGACCTGGTGTGGGGCAGAGCGAATCCTGATGGGGCCTGGTGTGGGGCAGAGCGAATCCTGACAGGACCTGGTGTGGGGCAGAGCGAATCCTGATGGGGCCTGGTGTGGGGCAGAGCGAATCATGATGGGGCCTGGTGTGGGGCAGAGCGAATCCTGATGTGGCCTGGTGTGGGGCAGAGTGAATCCTGATGGGACCTGTTGAGATAGCAATCCTGCACCAATCAGGGTAACATTTTTCCTCTCTGCTTTGGTTCTATGAACATACCTAGAAGTAAAACCTAGAAGATCGTATGAGGAAAGGCTGAGGCACTTGGGGCTGTTTTCATTGGAGAAAAGAAGGTTTAGGGGTGACTTGATAGAGGTGTACAAGATGGTTAGGGGGTTAGATAGGGTTGACTGTGAGAACCTTTTTCCACGTATGGAGTCAGCTATTACAAGGGGGCATAGCTTTAAATTAAGGGGGGGTAGGTATAGGACAGATGTTAGGGGTAGATTCTTTACTCAGCGAGTCGTGAGTTCATGGAATGCCCTGCCAGTAGCAGTGGTGGACTCTCCCTCTTTATGGGCATTTAAACGGGCATTGGATAGGCATATGGAGGATAGTGGGCTAGTGTAGGTTAGGTGGGCTTGGATCGGCGCAACATCGAGGGCCAAAGGGCCTGTATTGCGCTGTATTCTTCTATGTTCTATGTTCTATGTAAAACAGCAGCAAATCAAATCTTAAAAAAAGTAGAGAATCAATAACAAATACTAGACACAGGTAAATCACTGGCTTTGATAGCACTCTGCATTATATGAAGTATAAAACCCTATTTATTATAAGGCACCATAACTCAGTGAGCAATGTCATGAGAGATCTATCAGACACACAAACGCAGACACTAATTGAAGATCAGTACTGAAGAGGCAGAGTTCTCTTGCTATTTATTACACTGACACTACCCTTGAATGGATTCATAGATTGCTGTGTCCCTCTGTATGCCCCTCATCTCAATGTAACACACAGTATAGTGAATTACTCTCCACTTTGCAGTTCATTGAATTTGTATGCCAGCAGCATTTATGCACTTCTGCATTCCTAGCAAGCTACAGGTCAACTCCTTAATGTTCTCCGCTTCTAACCACGTGCGAATATAAACAGACGACTCAACCTGGCTGACCCCAATCAGTTATCTACAACAGTGAGTAATGAACTCTACCGAGCTGAACAGATGGCTGTGCTGGGGAAGAATTCTAATGGATACACAATGAGGGATTCACTAGAATCCAAGGTCACTGTGTAACCACTGACACACTGAAGGAGGACAGACTTACAGGAAAAATACACAACTTAACACAAGTAGAAGGTGAAATGTTGACCAGTCTGTTGAAACTGATGAAATGCACTTACAGTCATAGAGATGTACAACACAGAAATAGACCCTTTGGTCCAATCCGTCCATTGTGACCAGATATCCTAAATTAATCTAGTCCCATTTGCCCGCATTTAGCCCATACCCCTCTAAACCCTTCTTATTTATGTACCATCCAGATGCCTTTTAAATGTTGTAATTGTACCAGCCTCACTTCCTCTGGCAGCTCATTCCATACACGTACCAACCTCTGCCTGAAAATGTTGCCCCTTAGGTCCTTTTTAAATCTTTCCCCTTTCACCTTAAACCGCTGCCCTCTAGTTTTGGACTCCCCTACCCTGGAGAAAAGACCTTGCCTTTTTATTCTATCTATGCCCCCTCATGATTTTATAAACCTCTATAAAGTCACCCTCAGCCTTCAGAGGAAAGTATCTCCAGCCTAACCCTGTAGCGCAAACCCTCCAACACTGGCAAAACCCTTTTAGATCTTTTCTGAAACCTTTCAAGTTTCACAACATCTTTCCTACAACAGGAAGACCAGAATTGATTAGATTAGATTAGGTTCCCTACAGTGTGGAAACAGGCCCTTCAGCCCAACGAGTCCACACCGACCCTCCGATGAGTAACCCATCCAGACCCATTTCCCTCTGCCTGATGCACCTAACACTATGGACAATTTAGCATGGCCAATTCACCCTGACTGGCACATCTTCGGAATGTGGGAGGAAACCCACGCAGACTCGGGGAGAATGTGCAAACTCCACACAGACGTCGTCCAAGGCAGGAATCGAACCTGGGACTCTGGGACAGCAGTGCTAACCACTGAGCCACCGTGCAGTGTTCCAAAGGCAACCTCACCAGTATCCTGTACAGCCACAACCTGACCTGTGTGTTGATGGAGTTGGAATCTTCCCTCAAATTGTCATTTGTCTTCAAAGCTCAGCTGTCCGTTCCTACAGCTGATGCCTCTTGTACAATACCTACCCTCACCCGACTTCATTCCACCATTGCAGTCCCTCTGTCCCCATCCTGAATGCCCCCACCCTCCTCCACGTTGGCCTCTGCTGTTTCGATGCAGCCTTTTAGTGAGCTTTTGGTTAGCCCTTCCGAATCATAATGTGCTTTTGTCCAGGAAACAAAAAATGGTGACTATTGCAAGGGTCTCTCAATGTGGTTGTCAAACATTGTATTCCTGGTAGAGGCAAATGATATGTAAGACCCCCATCTGTACCATGAGGCTACCAGATAGAAACAGCCCCTAGTGTCTTAAACCAATTCCCAAGGAAATCATCATATTTACGGGTTCATATTAACCCCTTCCATGATGGTTTGGATCTGGCACCTGGTTTGGTGTGATGTAGCACTCCAGGACATTTCCTGCATCAAAGGTGCTCTATCAATGCATGTATTTGTTGCCAGTGTGACTGCTTTAGGACCCAGCAACAGATAGAATTCAGCACGAGCCTGAGACTGTGACCACAGCAGAGTGTGAAGAGAGAGAGGTTGATCCAAAGACAGATCTTTCCAATCCCTTTAGTGGATGACGGTCTGACTAAACGTCCCAATATCCTGCTCTCCAACAGGCCAGAGGCTAATGGTGGCTCGTGACATGTGTTCCGAGATGACAACCCGAGACTGTTAATGATGTTTATCAAGTCTTTTGGACAGCTCTGCTTCAATCATCTTCCATCGGCGAGACCATCAGCTCCAGAGATATCTCAGTGCACAGTGCAACACATTCGAGAAGGGAAAAATCAGTCAGTTGTCATCTGGCTGACATGTTTATACAGATGCGACTGAAGGAGAATGAGCGCAGGGTTTGGGAAGTTCTGGGAGTTTTATTCGAGTTGCAGGGGTGACATTGAATAAGGAGTGTGAAGTTGCAGGATCCCTGGGCCATGTCCGATGTAACACAGTTCTACAGCATGGATACAAAGCCTTCGGTCCAACCCATCCACACCAAGCAGAATGACAATCGATGAAAGCCATCAGCAATGTTTCACATCCAGTGTCATCAAATCATAGAGTGCTACAGCACAGAGACAGGCCCTTCAGCCCAAACTGGTCCATGCCGACCCAAATGTCCATCCGCACTAACCCCATTTACCCGGAACTTGGCCCATATCCTTCTAATCCTTTTCTATCCATGTATTTGTCCAAATGCCTTTTAAATGTTGTTGATGTACTCTCCTCAACCACTTCCACTGGCAGCTCATTCCATATGCCTACCACCCTCTGTGTAATAAATGTTGCCTCTCAGGTTCCCTTTTATTCTTTCCCCTCTCACCTTAAACTGATTCCCTCTAGTCCTCGATTCCCCAACTCTGGGAAAAAGACTGAGTGCATTCACCCTATCCATGCCTCTCATGATCTTATACACTACTATAATGTCCCCCCTCAGTCTCCTATGTTCTAAAGAAAAAATGTCCTAACTTGTCCAACCTCTCCATGTAACTCAGACCATTGGGTCCAGTCAACATCCTTGTAAATTTCTTTTGCACTCTTTCCAGTTTAATAACATCCTTCCTTTGGCAACATGACCAAAACTGAACACAATACTCGAAGTGCATCCTCACCAACATCCTGTACAACGGCAACATAACTTTCCAACTCCAGATCCAATGCCCTGACTGATGAAGGCCAGTGTGCCAAGAGCCTTCTTCCCTGCCCTGTCTACCTGGGACTCCACTTTCAGAGAACCGTGCACCTGAATTCCAAAACCCCTCTGTTCCACTATGAGGCCCAGAGAATTCTGGGAGTGCCCACCCTAGGGTCAGGATGTTCATTTTGAATTCGCCTATAATCACATAACCTTTTGAGGTCTTGTGTGAGTAGGTCCTCAGTGCCTTTTGAGAACATGGTACGTTGAAGGGGTAAAGGGAAGCCATCACCAGCCGCCAACTACCTCAAGAGATGTGGAGAGCCATCGCTCCATTGTTGTAGCATACAATCCTGAGCCACAAACCTCATAGTAACAAAAAGCAGGGGTTTTTGCATGGGTGCTACCATATTCACATGAGCATCTGCAGAGATTCTCTGGATGTGCTGAAGCTTCATCCTAGATGTTCCACGCACCAGTGAAGAGGTAGATCTTCATGAATACCTCCAGCACCTCCCAGGTCTTTCTCTTCTCTAGAGCGGCTGCCTCCTGGAGCTAGAGACCTCCTTAATTAAGCTTCCTGCCTTCCTAATCCACTCAGCGCCATCTTGAATTGCACAGTGGACATGGAGGGACACAATCTGATGTGAACGTTGTTCCAGTGGCTGACAGGGAATTGCATCACCACTGGTCACGTTGAAACAGCCTTCACGAGAAACAAGGTGTGGCCTTCAGTGGTTCTGTTCCCTTCCCTTCAATCAACACATGATACTTGTGCCTTTAAAGTGGTAAAACATCCCAGGGCATTTCTTTTTTAATCGACTGAGGAAAATCTAAGATTAAGCCAACAAGGGTGGTCTTACATGAGGAGATAAAGAGGTTCATGGCGGCCATTGTTCAGCTAACAGTGAGAGCAAGGCTTTCAGTGGGGGCGGGGGGGGGGAGGCAAAGGGAGTTGGGATATAAGAAGCCAAAACTGGAGGAACTCGAAGCATCGGAGGAGACTCAAGCTAAGGTTCAAAAGGGCATGCGGAATTTTAAGCAACAGAGTGATTCCTCAACCAACTTCCCTCCACCTACATACTCCCAATCCGCTTCCTGATTGTTTTCCTCCAGGATTTGAAGTGCTTTCAAAACTCCAATTTAGGACGAGATTAGAAATCGCCACACCAGAATGAAGGGTTAAAGCTCACCCAGCTTTCCGCCTGTGACTTTATGTTTCCCTCTCTCTCACCGACCACATTACAGATGTATGCAAATGTCGGAAGAAAATTAGATAAATTGTTTGTTTTAAAATTCATTGGTATTTTACTTTCCTGAAACAATTTTCTCTAAAAGCCTTATTTTGGACATTAAAAATTTCAATCGCGGAAGGAAAAATGACAAGGGATGCTTTTTTAAAGCAAAAAGGTTTTGAAAGGAATTATGGTTCCTTCTTAAGGATGTCAAGGTGGGCTCTGTAATCCAATTGGTATTCTCTCTATCAGCTCACACAATGTGACACTGTAACACAGAAAAGCCTCTCACAGTGCCTCCTACAGGTGTAACAGGTACTGCAGATGTGTGCAATGAATCCAGCAGAGAGCCAGAGCCCCATAAACTGAATTTGATTTTTGATGTTACAGTTCCCACTTGCATTTGAGTCAGTTAGGTTCAATAGAATCCATGTCATACCTGCTCGGATTGCTCATTGGCTCCAAGTAGTTGGACCATTCCACATCACCCTTCCTTCGTCCAGTCTGTGAAGGAGAACATATTTTGGCCACCAGTCCATCAGGAAGTGGTCAGCACGTGGTGTCGTCGAGACTCTGAGGGAAAAGCGGAGAATGGGTCCTGTTGCGTGGTTCCCTGAGCAGACTGTCCTAGTCATTTGGCAGAACGCCCCATCACCAGAACTTTCCAACAAGCACCAAGACATCATTTGGCTGGTGATGAGAAGGGTACCTGTGACATCCTTTATGTACGCCCAGTCACCCTGCACGACTGCACGCTGCCCACAAAGTGGCAGTCGGGGTGGGTGGGATTGAGACTGTTCACACACCTCCCTCTGGAATATCCCTTTGCAAAAGATGCAGTGGCTTTTCTTGAGGTTCATCCCAAGCAACTCCATGAGGTGGGACTCTGTGGTCTGTTCCCCAGGACGCACACTGAGACAAACATCAACTTTGCTCAGAGGACCATAAACTCTTTAGTTTGCCCGAACCTTGTTGGTCTTCCAGAGCATGGAGTTGACCCTGGGACCTTCCAAGGTCCAGGACTACATACTGAGGGACACAGTAAGCGTGGGGCAGCTGCTGCCAAGGCGCAGTGGGGAAAAGGCCACCGTCTGAGGTCTTTCTGCCAAAATATAACAAGGGTCCGTTCAGTTACTGGACCCTCCAGATGCCTCAAAATGAATATAAAAAGCATTCTGCATAAAAAGGAAATTCCTTGGTTTTTGCAACTGTAGAGTAGCTCTGAGAAATGTCAAAATCCTGCTATTTTGTCTTTTTTCTGTGCAAAGGCTGTAAAAAAACTGAATTAGAACATTTGTGCATCTTTATTGATGAGTTTTATGAATAAAGTATATTTTGAAATGAAAAATGTTGTTGACACAATTATTCTCCAGGGGAAAGGACGATGCTCTGTTTCACGGTTTCGCTGTGCCATCCAGGCCTCATTCTCCAGAACTTTTACACGGTTTTTCCGATGAGATTTGTGTTGAATTTACTCCTGGGCAAACAGGTTAATCTCTCCATCAGAATACTTTTCCCCACCTCCCTTCAGGATCATCTTTTAAACTGCATCTCCTGCCTCCAAACAATAGGTGGTGCTAATGTGCTTCAAATGCACTGGCATGAAGTCTGATGATGGGTTGGAGTGGAGAGCCCCCAGTTAAAATTCACTTCTCTATCTGTTGGAATCATATTCCAGGCAAAATTCCCCAATTTATTATGCTTTCTGAAGGGACATCCCGAATTATCAAGCTCCTGGGTTTGGAGCTTTCCTCATTCATTTATCCACCCCCTGGTTGGCTGCAGCAAGGATAATTTACAAAGCACCCCATGCCCTGTGGACACTTTGCTTCTAGACTCAAATGAGTCTGTGTTTTAAGGTGCCAACTTAACCAGATTTTTCTTTGTGTTGACAAAAGAAGTAGCAAAATGCATAATGTAATAATAACACAACACACACAGATTAGAAATGAAGGGCGAGTGAGTCCAAAGAGCAATCAAAGGTATATAAATCAGTCTCTGATCCATTCTGTAAAGAGTATCAATTGAAGAATGGGGTTGTTACAGTGGATGCTATCGTATAACAGGGCACCCACTCAGTTGGTGGGTTCTGTTGAAGCCACAGCTAAATAATAAGAGACTGGATGGTTAATAAAGGGAACTGTAAATGGGATAACTGTAAATTCGATTAATTCAATCTGTTCTTTGTAATGTTAAGACATGCAATGTATATATCTATGAATGACATGACAAATTGTACAAGTACCAAAGATTTATTTCTATGAATAAGGTATATTTTGATATTAAAAAATGGGGTTGTTACAGTGGATGCTCCTGGTAGCATTGCTGTCGGTGGTTGATCTGTGAGATTCCTAGCTTTGGATGTTGGTTGGAATTCCTTTGTCCTGGTTCCGTTCAACAATGGCATTGCTCACAGTAAGCCAATGTCTCCTTTCTTTGCCTGGAGTACAGGGGTGTCTAATATGTGCTGTGAAGATTTGAGAACACCTAACCCTACTTATTAGGCCAACAGACTACGAACAAATGCAGGTCAAAGTTGAATCTTCCTTGAAACTGTTGCCACTGTGTATTCGCGAAAGGGGAAGCCACTAGTGTGCCTGCTTTTTTTATATATACCATCAGGTTCACAATCTTAGATACTTACAGGAGGTTACAGTTCCATTTGCAGCACAGGCCTCCCTTTGGTACCTGCAGGTGTGACAATACAGAACACCTCTCCCAGATAGCCCTGAGGTTTCCCTCTGCAGTACTTGTAGCTCTGTCAGCCCTTTTGTAAAGAAGACATGTTGGAGTCTTAAAATTATGATGATCCACAGTTGAGATCCATTGTTATGACAAATACATGGGTTGCTCGATAATAGGGGGTTCAGTTGCATTTTGAATGATCCCTGTAGTCTCTCTATTATATTGCTGAGAAAATTCAGTTCAATGTTTCTTACTGTTTGAAGGAGAAGTGTTCTAAATTTGCCCTTCACCATTTCCCAGTTTGTTGTCTTATTCTACTTTGATGTAGTAATCTTGGTATATTTTTCTCTCCATTATTCTTCTCTCATGGCTGATTCATTAGAGTTTTCCAATGGCCTTTACACTTCGATCTGTATTGTTTCCAATGCGATTGTATCTGGTTTCTGTTAGCATTAAAACACAATGTGGGAAGTATAGACTGACCAGTGTATTGTGAAATCTTAGCATTGTAAGCTTGTTCTTGTCATGAATATCCCCACATTATGGAATGATAGTAATTATAATGCACAGCTAGGCCATTCCAGCCAGAAAGCAGGAGCCTAGCGATCTTAACAAAGTGCTGTTCCATACTCAAATCCTGTTTACTCCATTTTGTCAAATTTTTTCCTTCTTAAATATGTTTCTAATCTGCCTCACGTGTGGCTAAACCTCTCTGTCCTCATCATTCTTCGTGTGAAGAAAAGTCTGCAGCAAGATTTCCCTCCTAGCCAGGCCTATGCAATTAATGGTAGGCCCCTGGATAGTGTTGTAGGACAGAGAGAGCTAGGGGTCCAGGTACATAATCCTGTGAAAGTTGCATCATGGATAGACAGGGTGGTTAAGAAGGTGTTTAGCTCGCTTGCCTTCATTGCTCAGACCCCTGAGTGTAGGAGTTGGGACATCATGTTGAGGTTGTACAGGATGTTGGTGAGGCCTCTTCTGGAGTACCGTGTGCAATTCTGCTTGCTCTGTTACAGGTAGGAAATTATTAAACTGGAGAGGTTTCAGAAAAGGTTTACCAGGATGTTGCCACTTCTGGAGGGGTTGAGTTATGAAATTGGACTGAAAAGGCTGGGATTTTTTTTTTCACTGGAGCGTAGGAGGCTGAGGGGTGACCTAGTCGAGTTTTATGAAATCATGAGGGCCATCGATAAGGTGAATGGTAGATGTCTTTTCCCTAGGATGGGGGTTTTGAAGACCAGGGGGGCATGTTTTTGAAAGTGAGAGAAGAAAGATTTAAAAAGACACGAGGAGCAGATTTTATACATCGAGAATGGTTTGTGTGTGGAATGAACTGCCAGAGGAAGTGATGGTTATAAGTAAAGTTACAACGTTTAAAAGACATTTGAATAGCTAAATGAATAGGAAAGGTTTTGAGGGATATGGACCAAATGCAGGTAAGTGGAACCAATTTAGTTTGGGAGTATGGTCAACATAGACTGGTTGGACCAAAGGGTCGGTTTCCATGCTCTATGAATCTAGCCATTTATGTTTCGGTAGAACAGGATGACAATAACATTCCCAGGAAAATACAATAACATTCCTGCATGAAGTCTCCATGTTACTCAAAGCAGGATTGTATCCAATGTTACAACTCAGCTTGGAGGGTGAATTGATTCCTTTCCTAGTCGCATTTCTTCATTTGTCAAAAACTTTGGTGGTATTATCTGTTTTATAGTTCAGTATCAGAAACAGATCAACTATGTTTCTTTAATTTACAAATAATAACTCAGTTATTACAAATGAAACTGACTGAAACAAAAATTATTTACAAAAGTTTTGGCCTGTGCCAATATATATAGATATTAAAACTTATATTCTAACATCCTGAATTAACATGAGGCAAATACGGACAACAAACAAACCCATGTCAAACAGCTAATGATCTAATAGATTTCTCAGCAATGACTCTGTGGTTCATTAAATCATGCTGCAACTTTGTTTCCTCTGCAAGGATTCCAACTCTTCTTTTGCAAGCTTAGATTTGGAATTGTCTCAAAAGCTGGTCTACCTCAGGCAGTTTCAATGACTGCTCACATCCTGATACTCTTACATATTGGACTGGGACTGTGTTCCAGTGCATTCTTGGGTACCATCAAGGCTTGTCCATGGACCGCTATTTTCGGTCTAGTTGGTACTGTCCCTGGATTTCTCCAAGATCTAATCTTGTTCATCTGTGACAAGCAAATACTGCTTATAAGCTTCCTTCAACCCCACACTCTCTCTCCCAGACCCATATGTCAATCATCATCAGGTTATCAATTTACTTTTAAGAGTCATGGTTAT
Source organism: Chiloscyllium punctatum (assembly GCF_047496795.1). Classification (NCBI taxonomy): domain Eukaryota; kingdom Metazoa; phylum Chordata; class Chondrichthyes; order Orectolobiformes; family Hemiscylliidae; genus Chiloscyllium; species Chiloscyllium punctatum. Next base: position 74,508,185 of record NC_092764.1, read on the forward strand.
GAAATCACTACTGTGTCATAGAATGTGACACCACGGTTTAAATGTCCCAGACACCACCTTACTTAAAGAACAATACAACTAGGAGAATGCTTATCATTGTAATCTAATAGTTTGAGGTTCGCCCAGACAGGGGTATGCCTGTGAAATTAATGTCTATATATACAATATCGCCAGCTGTAATAAACATCTGTTAGATCTTTCAATACCACATTAACCACACCTATGTTCTTGCATTGTGAAGGATAATTTGAGCATTACCATATCAGGCAAAGGTACCCTGCTAGAGGCAGTTGTGGCCGTCCATCAAGAAAAGGCTCCAAGATCATCGATGGCAGATATTTTGAAAACTAATTGAAGATCAACTGAATTTCAGAATATTTGGCCTAACACACCATTGTTCTGGGAACATTCTAGCCCAGTATAGATAAAAGAACTCAACATTGAACCTCTCATCAACCCCCATCGATATGCAATATAAATAAGGAAAACAACTGCATTTGTACAGCACCTTTCACAGTCTTAGGCATGCTTAAGGCTCTGAACAACCAATGATGCTGTTTTGAAGCATAATCAGTGTGGTACTATAGGACATGTTGCTGCCAATTTGCACGTAGCAAGCCGCCAAAGAGGCACAATCCATGTTAATGGGTTTAGTCAAGAGATAAAACATTGACTCAGTGTGAGAGAGAACGCCCTTGCTTTTCTTCAAAGCAAGACAAGGAAGCCATTGCTGCACCATTCGCTGAGATCATGACCATCAACTCCAATTACATATCCGTTCCCCATAACCTTGGATTTCCCCTTGAGTCAAACCTTGAATATATTCAGAGACCAGGCCTTCACTGCTCTCTGGGATAGAGAATTCGGAAAATTACCAACCTTCTACAAAGAGAATTTCCTCCCTATCTCCATATTGGGTGGCTCCTTGAACTAAAACCATTAACCCAACATTGAATCCCCATGCTGACAAATATCATCAATGGCCATAAATCTTCCAAAAGATGAAACTCTCATTTCTCCAATAAGACCTGCTGCATTTTGGTATGGCAAATCCGGGCAGGAGGTATACACTTACAGGTAAGGTCCTGAGGAGTGTTGCTGAACAACGAGACCTTGGGTTCTTGAAATTTCCATGGAAGTAGAGTCGCAGGTACTTAGGATAAAGTCATAGAGTCATAGAGGTGTACAGCACAGAAACAGAGCCTTCGGACCAATCCGTCCATGGCAACCAGATATCCCACCTGCCAGCACCCGGCCCATATCCCTCCAAACCCTTCTTATTCATATACCCATCCAAATCCCTCTTAAATATTGCAATTGTACTAGCCTCCACTACTTCCTCTGGCAGCTCATTCCATACACGTACCACCCTCTGTGTGAAAAAGTTACTCTGTAGGTCTCTTTAATATCTTTCCCCTCTCACCCTAAACCTATGCCCTCTAGTTCTGGATTCCCCCACCCCAGGGAAAAGACTTTGTCTATTTATCCTATCCATACCCCTCATAATTTTGTAAACCTCAATAAGGTCACCCCTCAGCCTCCAATTCTCCAGGAAAAACAGCCCCAGCCTGGTCAGCCTCTCCCTATAGCTCAAATCCTCCAACCCTGGCAACATCCTTGTCAATTTTATCTGAACCTTTTCCAAGTTTCACAATATCTTTCCGATAAGAAGGAGACCAGAATTGCGCGCAATATTCCAACAGTGGCTCAACCAGTGTCCTGTACAGCCACAACGTGACCTCCCAACTCCTGTACTCAATACTCTGACCAATAAAGGAAAGCATACCAAATGCCTTCTTCACTATCCTATCTACCTGAGACTCCACTTTCAAGGAGCTATGAACCTGCACTCCAAGATCTCTTTGTTCAGCAACACTCCCTAGGACCTTACCATTAAGTGGATAAGTCCTGCAAAGATTTGCTATCCCAAAATACAGCACCTCACATTTATCTGAATTAAACTCCATCTGCCACTTCTCAGCCCATTGGCCCAACTGGTCCAGATCCTGTTGTAATCTGAGGCAACCCTCTTCGCTGTCCACTACACCTCCAATTTTGGTGTCATCTGCAAACTTACTAACTGTACCTCTTATGCTCGCATCCAAATCATTTATGTAAATGACAAAAAGTAGAGGGCCCAGCACCGATCCTTGTGGCACTCCACTGGTCACAGGCCTCCAGTCTGAAAAACAACCCTCCACCACCACCCTCTGTCTTCTACCTTTGAGCCAGTTCTGTTTGATATGTTTTCCTTTATTGGTCAGAGTACTAAGTACAGGAGTTGGGAGGTCAAATTGTGGCTGTACAGGATGTTGGTTAGGCCACATTTGGAATACTGCATTCAATTCTGGTCTCCCTGCTATAGGAAGGATATTGTGAAACTTGAGAGGGTTCAGAAAGGTTTACAAGGATGTTGCCAGGATTGGAGGGTTTGAGCTATAGGGAGAGGCTGAACAGGCTGGGGCTGTTTTCCCTGGAGCATCAGAGGCTAAGGGGTGACCTTATAGAGGCTTATAAAATCATGAGGGGTATGGATGGGGTAAATAGACAAGGTCTTTTCCCTGAAATTGGTGGAGTCCAGAATGAGAGCGCATAGGTTTAATGGGAGAGGAGAAAGATTTAAAAGGGACCTAAGGGGCAACTTTATAGAATGCCTGTACAGAATGAGTTGCCAGAGGAAGTGGTGGAGGCTGGTACAATTACAACATTTAAAAGGCATCTGGATGTATATATGAATAGGAAGAGTTTGGAGGGATATGGGTCAAGTGCTGGCAAGTGGGATGAAATTAATTTCGGATATCTGGTTGGCTTGGATGGGTTGGACCATAAGGTCTGTTTCTGTGCTGTGACTCCAAGACCTTTCTCAATTCACCTGAAGAAGACGTTTGTGCTTTGGTTGAGAATCCCATCTGAAATCGGTCCCCTTCACAGACAGACAGCGTTCCTTCAGTGTGGCAGTGGAGGGTCAGCCGAGACTGTGGCCCAGAAATTCCCCTCTGGGTCCAAACCAAAAAAATGACCCCCACCTACCTTTGCCATGGTATGGAGGTTCCTGGACAAGGTCTTCTTATTCTGAATCTGTCCAAGAATCCACAAATCCAGGAATGCAGATGATCACCCGCGAAACCAGATCCCTTTTTATAGCACTCCCCTTGGCATATTCATAGAGTCCATACAGCGTGGAAACAGGCCATTCAGCCCAACATGTCCACACCGACCCTCTGAAGAGTACCCACCCAGACCCATTCCCCTACCCTATTACTCTACATTTCGCCTTACCAATGCACCTAATCTGCACATCCCTGAACACTATGGGCAATTGAGCATGGCCAATTCACCCTAACCTGCACATCTTTGGACTGTGAGAAGAAACCAGAGCACCCAGAGGGAACCCACGCAGACACGGGGAGAATGTGCAAACTCCACACGGGCAGTCACTGAGTCTGGCATCGAACCTGGGTCCCTGGCGCTGTGAGGCAGCAGTGCTAACCACTGAGCCAACATGCCAACCGTGTATTCTATGAGTTAAATGTCCAGCAGCAGAGCCATTACAGAAGGCACCTAGATCTGTTACGGAAGTGTGGGCTTAGGGTTACGATACAAGCTGGGTAAGCTGCCGGATGAGTGATGAGGGTGTTTAGGGTAAGTGGTGGTTGAGGAGTGGGTTTCAAGATATGAGGTCCATGCAATGGCTGGGAGTTCAGTACACTGCAGGGGAACAGGCAGGTTCACTTCTCTGCAGTGGGCCCTGAACCCACAAAAATATCAGATGCACAGATAATAGTACAGCCAGCTGAGGTTACTTTGTTTGAAGTTATGAGCAATTGGGGTTTCAGTCTTTCTGGGTGTCCATTACCTTTCATTTTAGCTCAATTCAGGGTGGTACTCAGCCTGTTATGTGAATGCAAACCAGAGAAAGCATCATATCTCTTCCTCATCAGAGACTGTTGATTTCTTTAGCGTATGTCTTTGTTTGTGTGTGTATGTGTGAAAGTATGAGAATGTGTGGGTTTGTCAATAAGTATATGTGTGAAAGAGAGGGTGTGTATGTGAGAATATGTGGGTGTGTGCGTGAGAGACAGAGAGAGGGTGTGAATGTGAGAATATGTGGGTGTGTGCGTGAGAGACAGAGAGGGTGTGTATGTGAGAGCGTGTGGGTGTGTGTGAAAGTGTGTGTGTCAATAAGTGTATGTGTGTGAGAGAGTGTATATGTGTGTGTCAGACGGTATGTGTGTGCATGTGTACATGTCAATGTGTGTGAGAGAGTGTGTGTGTATGTGTGTGTGAGAGAGTGTGTATGTGTGTGAGAGAGAGTGTGTGTGTGTGTGTGTGTGTGAGAGAGAGAGAGTCTGTGTGTGTGTGTTTGTGTGTGTGCGTGAGAGACAGATAGTGTGTGCATGATAGTGTGTACATGTGTGAGAGAGCGTGTGTGTGTGCGTGAGAGAGAGTGTGTATATGTGTGTGAGAGAGTGTGTGTTAGAGAGAGAGAGACAGAGAGAGTGTGTGCATGTGTGGGTGTATGTGTATGTGGGTGTATGTATCAATTGTATGTATCAATTGATACATACACCCATTGATACATATGGGTGTATGTATCAATAAGTGTATGTGTGTGAGAGAGAGGGTGTGTGTGTGTGACAGAGTGTGTGTGTGCGCGTGAGAGACAGAGAGAGAGTGTGTGAGAGAGAGAATGAGTTAAGTGTGTGAATACGAATGTGTAAGAGTGAGTGTGTGTGGGTGAGGGAGAGATTCAGAGAGGGAACATATCTAAGTTGGTGTTCTGCCCGTTAAGCTGAAGCTGGCTTCTTCGTCCCCTTGGTTTCTTGGCTGCTCCTCTGGCTCCTGCAGCATGAAAGGGACTCTGCCTCTGTGCTCCAGGAAATGCAAACATTCAAACAAAGAAAGGTGTTACTTGGCAGAACAGGTTCTCTGTTAATCATTGTGGCATGTTAAATGGTGCCAACTGTCTGTAAATGCCGCTGGTGGAGCAGGGCACAGCTTCCAGCTGCCTGCTCACTCTTGGATCCTTGCCCTTCCTGGGAGACATTCCTTTCTGCTGGAGCTCGCAAAATACTTTCTGCCTCTTTGGCCCATGCATTCATGAACTGAAGCCATAAAAGAGTAACCTTGTTGAGGGGTGTGTGTAAGAGAGTGTGTGAGTGTGCGTCTGTGTGTGAGTGAGAGAGACAGTCTGTGTGAATTTGTGTGACAGACTCTTGTGTGTGGGCGTGTGTGCCTGTGTGTGTGTGTGTGCCTGTGTGTGTGTGTGCGCCTGTGATTAGATTAGATTAGATTACTTACAGTGTGGAAACAGGCCCTTCGGCCCAACAAGTCCACACCGCCCCGCCGAAGCGCCCCGCATGGCCAATTCACCTGACCTGCACATCTTTTGGACTGTGGGAGGAAATCGGAGCACCCGGAGGAAACCCACGCAGATACGGGGAGAACATGCAAACTCCACACAGTTAGTCACCTGAGGTGGGAATTGAACCCGGATCTCAGGCGCTGTGAGGCAACAGTGCTAACCACTGTGCCACCGTGCCGCCCACATGTGTACATGTGTGTGTCTGTGTAAGTGTGTGTGTGTGTGAGTGAGAGTGAGTCTGTGTGTGTGTGTGTGATAGAGAGAGTCTGTGTGAGTATGTGTGAGAGTCTCTGTGTGTGTATGTGTGCCTGTGTGTATGTGTTTCTGTGCGTGTGTATGTGTGCCTGTGTGTGTGTATATGTGCCTGTGTGTGTATGTGTGCCTGAGTGTATGTGTGTGTGCACCTCTGTGTGTGTGTGTGTGTATGTGTGCCTGTGTGTGTGTGCGTGTGTGTGTATGTGTGCCTGTGTGTGTGTGTATGTGTGCCTGTGTGTGTGTATGTGTGCCTGTGTGTGTGTAGGTGTGCCTGTGTGTGTGTGTATGGTGTGTATGTGTACGTGTGTGTGTGTGTGCGTGTGCCTGTGTGCCTGTGTGTGTATGTGTGCCTGTGTGTGTTTGTGTGTGTGTGCCTGTGTGTGTTTGTGTGTGTGCGCGCGTGTGTGCGTGTGTGCGTGTGTACACGTGTGTGTGTGTGCCTGTGTGTGTGTATGTGTGTATGTGTGCCTGTATGTGTGTGTGTGCCTGTGTGTGTTTGTGTGTGTGTGTGTGTGTGTTCCTGTGTGTGTTCCTGTGTGTGTGTGTGGTGTCAGCTACATTTCTCACTGCTATGTAAAGGTAGATGCCAACCTGCTGCTTGAGTTTCCCCAAACATGGACTAAGATGCTTAGAGCCCTGCAGCACAGGGACAGGCCCTTCAGCCCAAACTGGTCCATGCTGACCAAACTGTCCATCCACTCTAACCCCATTTCCCTGCAGTTGGCCCATATCCTTCTAATCCTTTCCTATCCATGTATTTGTCCCAATGTCTTTTAAATGTTGTTGATGTACCCGCCTCAACCACTTCTACTGGCAGCTCATTCCATATACGGTACCACCCTCTGTATGAAAAAGATGCCCCACAGGTTTCCATTTATTCTATCCCGTTCTCACCTTAAACTGATGCCCTCTCGTCCTCAATTCCCCAGCCCTGGGAAAAAGACTGAGTGCATTCACCCTACCCATGCATCATATGATCTTGTACACCTGTATACGTTCATCCCTCAGTCTCCTACACTCTAAGGAAAACAGTCCTAGTTTGTCCAACAATACTCCAAATACAGCCTCACCCACATCCTGTTTAACTGTAACATAACTTCCCAACTTCTATACTCAATGCCCTGACTGATGAAGGCCAGTGTGCCAAAAGCCTTCTTCTCTGCCCTGTCTACCTGGGACTCCACTTTCAGAGAACCGTGCACCTGAACGCCAAGGTACCTCGGTTCCACTGCACTCCTTAAGGCCCTACCATTCACCATGAAATTCCTACCTTGATTTGACTTTCCAAAGTGCAACACCTCACACTTACCGATATTAAACTCCATTTGCCATTTCTCGGCCCACTGCCCCAGCTGACCAAGGTCCTGATGCAATTCCTGAGAAACCTTTCCCGGATAGGCTGGGACCTTTTCCATTGGAACGTAGGTGGTTGAAGGGTGACTTTATAAAGGTTTATAAAACCATGGGGGGCATAGATAAGGTGAATGGTAGGTGTCTTTTCCATAGTAATCCTGGGGGATTTCAAGACTAGGGGGGCATATTTTTAAGGTGAGAGGAGAACGATTTAAAAAAGATACAAGGGGCGTGGGTCACCAACCTGGAACGAGCCCCTTACACCCACTCATTATTTCCTACCCATGAGTCAATTCTCCATCCACGCCAATATACTACCTCCAACACTGTGGGCTCTGATCTTAACCTTTTGTGGGGTATCTTGTCAAATGCCTTCTGGAAGTCCAAATACAACAGATCCACTCGATCCCCTCTATCCACTCTGGTTGAGCCTTCATTGGTAAAGTCTAATAAATGAGTCAGACACAATCCCCCTTTCATGAAGCCAGGCTGACTCTGCTTGATTAGGTTAGGAGTTTTTAAATCTTCTGCTCTTTCTGGCTTAATAATTGATTCCAATACTTTTCTAACAGTAGATGTGAGGCTAATCGGTTTGTAGTTACCCATATGTTTCTTCCCTCCCTGTTTGAATAGGAGCGTCACATTAGCACTTTTCCAATCCAGAATCCAAGGGTTTTGGAACATTACAGCCAATGCATCCACCATCACTGTAGCTAAATCATCTTCTCAGATTCAATTTCTAAGGGGCCTAAGTTCATTTTGAATTCTCTCTTCCTTTTCATACTTTCAAAGAAGTGCTTACTGTCAGTTTTATATTCTTTGCTGGTTTGCTTTCATCGTTTATGTTCTGTCTCTGTTATCATTTTAATCCTCAATTGCTGTATTCTCTATCTGAGTATCCAGGGCTGTCACTCACTTTGACCTCCTTGGATGCTTTCCCTTTCATCTTTTAACTTCTCTGATTAGCCATTGTTGGTTTAACCCTCTCTTAGAACCTTTCCTCCTTACTGGGATGTATTTATGCCGAGCGTCAGGAAACACCTTCTTAAATGTCTGCTACTGGTTGCCTGCTGTTAATCCTGCTATTCTGTCCACCCATTTCACTTCAGTCAACTCTACTCTCATTTCATTGTCATTCCCTTTTCTTTAAGTTAAACACAGTTTATTCTGACCCAAGTTTCTCACTCTCAAACTGAATAATAAATTCTATCATGTTATGATCGCTACTTCCGAGGGCACCGTTTACTTCAAGATCATTTCCTAAACCCATTACCGTATCCAAGATAGCCTGCTCCCTGGTTGGCTCCAAGACAAATTGTCCTTGGAAACTACCCCTAACTCACTTCGCTATCATAGCCATCCTTTCCAATTTGATTAAGCCAATCATCATGATAATTAAAATCACCCATGATTAGATTCCCTACAATGTGGAAACAGGCCCTTCGGCCCAACAAGTCCACACCGAACTTCCGAAGAGTAATCCATCCAGACCCATTCCTCTGCATTTACCCTGGACTAATGCACCTAACACTATGGGCAATTTAGCATGGCCAGTTCACCTAATCTGCACATCTTTGGATTGAGGGAGGAAACTGCAGCACCCAGAGGAAACCCACGCAGACACGGGGAGAATGTGCAAACTCCAAACAGACAGTCACCCGAGGCAGGAATCGAACCCAGGTCCCTGGCGCTGTGAGGCAGCAGTGCTAACCACTGAGCCACCATGCCACCCACAATTTAAAAAGCATCTGGATGGGTATATGAATAGGAAGGGTTTAGAGGGATATGGGCCAAGTGCTGCCAAATGGGACCAGATTAATTTTGTCGGCATGTTGGACCAAAGGGTCTGTTTCTATGCTCTATGACTCCATCAGGAATTATTGTTGTCTATTTTCTCTCCCACTGCCTGGGAAAATAATAAACTGTCCAGAAATGGAGCAGGCTGAGGTAATAACAAGGTAGTCCTTTGTGCTCATAATCTGGTGAGATCCCACTCACCAATCAAACCCGGACAAGTCAGGCTTTCTTTCTCTCGCCATCAAGAATCTAATCTTCCTGCCTCGGCCCGTGTCATCCAGGGTCTGGGAAAACTCAGCTCCCAGAGCTTAACAGCGTGGAAGGAGACCACTCAACCCATTGCCTGTATGCTAGCTAACAAAGAACCATCCAGCTTTACCCCCACCTTTCAGCTCTTGGTCTGTAGCTCTGTGGGTTATGTGCTGAAGTACTCCTTAAGTTAATGTGAGTTTTGTCTCCACCATCAGGTTGGACAGTGAGTTTGAAAATCCTCAACACCCTTTATGTGAAAATACTACCCCTTTTGGCCTCCAGTAAACCTCTGTTCATCTCTTTTTAGTATACTTGGTCCTGAGGTGAGAGCATCACTGGGAAGGAAAGCATTTAGAACCCAGAGGGCAGTTCAGAGTCAACCTCATCACTGTGGGTCTGGAGTCACATATAGGCCAGACCAGGTGAGGATAGGGCAGGTTTCCTTCCATTGGGACCAGAAAAGGGTTTTAAAACAATCGGCGATGGGTATATGCTCACCATTGGGCCGACTCCTTATTCCAAACTTTTCGCTGAATTTGAATTTCACCCTCTGCTATGGTGAGATTTACCTGGGGTTCTGGATTGGCCAGCCCAGTGATGATATCACAACGCCATCACCTCTCCCCTTCAGCACAGTCTGACTCTCAATTATTCCTGTTGCAGGGATGCTAAAGAATTGAATTCTTTCCCATGCACGCTCTGCAAATGAAATCCCAGAGACTGGTGTCATTCCCACTTATTTCCAGCAGGCAGTGTTTCATTGGCTGATTCATCATAGTTTTCGCGCGGTTAGCTTTTATTTTCTTTATTCGTTTCCCGGGACGTGGGCAAAGTCAATATTTACTTCCCATCCCGAATTGCGCTCGAACTGAGTGGCTTGTTTGGCCATTTTAGAGGGTGGGGGGGGGTTGAGAATGAACCACATTGCTGTGGGACTGGAGTCACGTGTAGCCCACGACTGGGTAAGAATGGCAGATTTCCTTCCGTAAAGGACACTACCAACCAGGTGGATTTGAGCAACAATTATTTCGTGAATATTCTCAGACTAGCTTTTAACTCCAGACTCATTAATTGAATCCAAATGTAACCGTCTGTCACAGACGAATTTGATACTAACCAGGCACTCTGCATTACTGTTCACTGACACCTCCCTTAATAGTCTGCCCTGGGTGTTTTTTTTGAGAGATTAAGTTTAGCAGAGGCCTTTCGGACCTGTTTTAGTTTAATCCCACACTGCAGGTTATCGGAGGAGAATAGGGCAACTCTCCTCAACTTGCAGAATCACCACTTTAACATGGGCCATTGTAAGTGCACTGGTTGTGGTAGTGATTGTAAGATTTTTACCCCACCCAAGTACCTCCCCGCACTGTCCCAGGCAAAACTGATTGCTACAAGAGTCCCCTGACTGACTTATCCTGTGCTGCTCCCATTGTTTGAGTTCATCTCATACAGAGTCCTTGAGGCAGAAACTTAACTAAAGCCCTGCCATAATCCTTCACATTCCTCGGGCCGAAGATGAAGGCATACTTTGACCTCCCAGTGTTGTGGGTCAAAGAGTATGGAGGCTTAAAGCTAATGGTATCCTTCAGAAGATCTCCATGCTGCAGTGGGGCAGGATATAAAGTGAGTGATTGACCAGGAGGAAGCTGACAGCTGGGCAATTGTTGAGATTCCAACAGGAGATGGCCTTGCCTGGTGTCAGGTCAGGGAGTTGTAAATGGCTAACATATCTCTCTGCTGGCCTCCGTACAACTCAGAACACATGGGCTTTACAGAATACTTGCTATATTGAACTGTCGGACCACAGTCACTGGCCCTCAGCGACTGCTTTCTCTTTCTCGCGCTATAGGCCCATCCCTGCCTCTTTTTGCAGACAACCAACCATCCTTCTCTCACCCTGCCCAGTGCCCATTCTTTCTCCCTCTCCACACTCACTGCAGAATTGCACCGTTTCAGTGTTTCTCACACTCTGGTAGCGGCGACACTTTCAAAGCTGCCCTTTAGCTAAGAAGTGTTTCGCAAAATCCAAAGGTTGTGCCCAGAACAGGCCCTCATGGGGATGTGTGGGCCCTCATAGGGAGAGCAGGCCCTTCTGGGTGTGTGCGGGCCCTTGTGGGAAGTGTGGGCCCATATGTGGGAGTGTGGGGCTGTGTGGGGGAAGGTGGGCGTGTGTGGGCAGTGTGGGCCCTTGTGGGGGAATGTGGGCCCGTGTGGGCAGTGTAGGCCCTTGTGTTGGAGTGTGGGCCCGTGTGGGAACTGTAGGCCCGTGTGGGCTCATGTGGGTCCGTGTGGGGAGTGTAGACCCATGTGGGGAGTGTGGGCTCGTGTGGGGACTATGGGTCCGTGTGGGGCGTGTAGGCCCATGTGGGGAAGTGTGGGCCCGCGTGGGGCGTATAGGCCCATGTGGGGGAGTGTGGGCCCATGTGGGGGAATGTGGGCCCGTGTGGGGAGTACAGGTCCATGTGGGGAGTGTGGGCCAATGTGGGGGAGTGTGGGCCAATGTGGGGGAGTGTGGGCCCTTGTGGAGAGTGTCGGCCCATGTGGGGAGTGTAGGCCTGCATGGGAACTGTGGGCCCGTGTGGGGAGTGTAGGCCCATGTGGGGAGTGTGGGCCCATGTGGGGGAGTGTAGGCCCGTGCGGGGGAGTGTGGGCCCGTGTGGGGAGTGTGGGCCCGTGTGGGGGAGTGTGGGCCCGTGTGGGGGAGTGTGGGCCCGTGTGGGGAGTGTGGGCCCATGTGCGGAGTCTGGGCCTGCATGGGGGAGTGTGGGCCCATGAGGGGAGTGTGGGCCTGGGTAGGGGGAGTGTGGGCCTGTAGTGGAGTGTGGGTCTGTGTGGGGAGTGTAGGCACATGTGGGGAGTGTGGATCCGTGTGGGGAATGTGGGCCTGTGTGGGGTATATAGGCCTGTGTGGGGGAGTGTGGACCTGGGTGGGGAGTGTTGGCCTGTGTGGGGGGGTGTGGGCCCTGTGTGGGGGAGTGTGTGCCCACTTGGAGGAGTGTGGGCCTGCGTGCAGGCGTGTGGGCCTGTGTGGGGAGTGTGGGCCTGGGTGGGGAGTGTTGGCCCACTTGGGGGAGTGTGGGCCTGTGTGGGGAGTGTGGGCCTGGGTGGGGGAGTGAGGGCCTGGGTGGGGGAGTGTCAGCCTGGGTGGGGGAGTGAGGGCCCTTTTGGAGGAGTGTTTGTCCAGTGTAGGGGGTTGTGGGCCCTCATGGGAATGGGAAGCCCTGATGGGATGGAGCAACTGCAGACCCATGGCTATAGAACTCTAATGTCAAACTTTTCAACTTATTTCTTTATTTTTCCATTCTTAAGATTTTTTTCCCCGGATGGCGTCAGGAAGGGCGACTTTGTACAACTTTCACGGTACCCCTGAGTACACATGACAGTAAAACTAAAATCTTATTCACACGAATGCAAATGTAGCTTGTTTCCTTGTTACCCTGAAAGGGACAGACCGTTTCTTGACCTTCCTACCCCCAAACTACATAAACCCTGTTGTTGAAAACCAAAGCATTGTTTGACTGTGGTGGTCATTCAAACAGAGAATAGAGCTGTCCATGACCCAATAACCCTCACCCTGATGACCCTTAAAATAAACCAAAAAAAAGTTCTCTGACTCCCCTTGTTGATTAGCGAAGCTGCTCAAGTGACACTGAGTAGGGAGGGTCCTATGTTGTCCCTCATTCAATGGGGGCGAGCTAATCTCAGTTGAGAATCCTGGGAAGAGGATGCCTCATCCCAAAGGCTTTCGCCTGCTCTGTATCCAGTAATTTACTGGTTTTACTGGATCCTGGGTGCAGACAGATTTGACCTCTGGCATGTTAGTAACCCAGGAGAAAAATCCGCACTAAGGTCGATGTTTTCTAATATGCTCGACGTGAACCCGGGGTCTCCTGGCTCAGAGGTAGGGACGGAGCCCTTCGCCACTGGGATTCAGGATTGGCCCTCAGCTTGTGCCCTCACAACAGCCAGCTCGTCACTGTGAGCCGAGGGGAAGGGAATGGGAAAATTGTCAGAGGGAAAACAACAATGAAAACACACTCAATTCGATATGCTTCTTGATCACTTGCATCTTTTCACCCCCTTCAGTGTCAAACTGTCATACCTGGTCTCTCTGTCTCTCTCTCTCTGTTTTTCCCTCTCGCTCTCTCTCCCCACAAAGTCAACTTTGCACAGAGTTTTCACAATTGATCGTAACCACTTCCCTGCAACCTGTCCATAGCCTCGATTCCTGGAACTGTGTGTGAGACCCACAGACACTGTATGGCTCTCCCTCTCTCTTTCTCTCTCTCTCTGTCTCTCTCTCTCTCTGTCTATTTCTCTCTTTTTCTCTCTCTTTGTCTCTCTCTCTTTCTCTTTGTCTCTCTCTCTCTTTCTCTTTCTCGGTGTCTACTCCTCTCTTTCTCTCTTTGTCTCTCTTTCTCTCTCTGTCTCTTTCTCTCTCTCTCTGTCTACTTCTCTCTTTCTCTCTCTCTCTTTGTCTCTCTCTCTGTTTCTCCTTCTCTGTGTCTACTTATCTCCCCCTCTCTCCCTCTCTCTCTCTTTCTCTCTCTCTCTCTTTCTCTTTCTCCCTCTTTCTCTTTCTCTCGCTCTCTCTCTTGCTCACCACCTCCCACCGCCGCTCCCCCCCCAATCCCCAATAGACAGGACATTGAGAAAGGTAGAATAGCAGAATTATTACAATGTAGAAGGAGGACACTTGGCCCGTCAAGCCTGCACACCGTTTATTCTCTCGAGCCAATCTCCTGCCTTTCCCCCACATCCCTGCACATCATTACTATCCAACTAACCACCAGCTGCACCTCCAGGGAGCCTCAGTTGAATCCACCTGCATCAGGTTTCCACAATGTGGAGATGCCACTGGGATGGACAAGGTCAGAGGTCGCATTCCAGACCCTGATTACTCACTGCGTGTTACCTCACACATCAGCCTCACATCATTCGCACATCGCTTTATACCTTTGTGTGGTTTTACAGTAACGTACGGTTGCTGCAGGTGTGCTGGTGGTCGGAAGGGTCGGGGCTTCACTTCATTTTGTACTTTGGCCTGATAGTTTTGTGTGAAGTATCTGGCTTTCCCTGCCCTTGCTGTGGAACCTGGTGGATTAGACAAACTCTTTCACACAGCCCTGTCCAAGCAAGAGGACTCACTTTAACCGGGGCGGGGGGAGGTGAGGATAACGAAAGGAACCAGTCGGGTCTCTGGAGAAAGTTGTTTTATCTGGTGGGCTTCATTATTTATGATCGATTGCAAACTGACCAATGAAGGTAAGCGTTCCAAACGCCTTCTTCACTATCCTATCTACCTGTGACTCCACTTTCAAGGAACTACGAACCTGCACTCCAAGGTCTCTTTGTTCAGCAGCACTCCCCAGGACCTTACATTAACTGTATAAATCCTGCCCTGATTTGCCTTTCCAAAATGCGACATCTCACATTTATCTAAACTAAACTTTCTGTTAGAATCCGACATTTACCTGTTTCCAGCCACATCCACATTGGGTTCTCTTATTATAAATGAGTCGGCTGTGGTTTCTTTCGCGCGTGTGCCGGGGATTGGAGCCAACGTGAGCAAATTGTCAAATAAAACGTGGGGAGCAGGTTTGTGGGTTTGACAGTCCGGTCCAAACAGGAATAAATGGGTCATTCTCTAGTTGGTAAGGTGCTGAGGGTGTTAGGTCACACACGTGGATGAAGTGCCCAAAGGCCTGGAAGCTAAATCACCTGAAGGTAGAAAGGAAATCAAGTTTGGAAGAGAACATAAGGAGGCTACAAAGTGGTTGCTTGGGTGGGAGGAACTACAATGTGTTTTAGTGCTGGCTAGGAAGACCTCAGTAGAAGTATCATTCCCAGTGTGAAGACTCACTGAGTTGAAATCCTACTCTGCCAGCCTCTTTCCCCTGAAAGGGATTCCTGGTACTTGGCACATTGCGAGGTGGTCCAGAAGTAACCTGTCAAATCTTCAGGATGCAGGGAATGGGGAGCAGTCTGTGAAGAGCCAAATACCAAAGGGCTAGGGAAGCCAAATGTTGAATGCCACGCCTCTAAGGATGGTGCCCCGCTGAGGGGGGATAAATCAGACAGGAAGAATTTATTTAAAAAGGAGCAGACCGAAGATTTCAGTGCCTCAGAGTAGCAGAGGGATCCGGCTGTCCTTGTGCATGAATTGTAAAGGGTTAGTTTGCAGGTACAGCAAAGCTAATCAATGCTTTCGCTTATTGAAAGGGGAATTGAATCGAAAAGCAGAGAAATCACTTAGAAAGGGTAAGACAATATCAGTAAAACTGCTCACTTATTGAAGGAGGGATGGAAAGGTGCTGGCAGCAGTTCAGGAAAGATTTACCAGACCAATACCAAGAATGTACAGGTTGCTTCCTGAGGAAAGGTTGGACAGGTGAGGTTTATTATATCCACTGGAGTTTAGAAGTATCAGGGGTGAATTGAACAAGGAGTCTTGGCTGGGTAATGCTTCCTCTTCCGGGAGAATCTGGCTAAGGAGGATTTTATTTTCCCTCAAATATAAACCTCTCGTATATTAGAGTTGATCTTTCCCTGTACCTCCTCTGTAGGTGTAACACTATACTCTGCATTCTGATGTACTTATGTAATGTCTAACACGCAAAACAATACTTTTCACTGTACCTCGGTACATGTGACAATAATAAATTAAATCAAAGCAAAGATTTTGGAGGTTTAGTTGAAGCCTGTGAGGTAGGGAGTGTATCTGGAGCTCTGGGATTGCCTGCACAGTCTCCGAGTCTCTGGCCAGCTGGAAAGAGAGCATCACTGAAATTACTCTTTGGAAACCTATCCTGCTGGGAAAGGGGATCTCCTGTCTGCAGCTCTCTCCCAGGATCTCAGTTGTAGCCCTCTCCCTCATTAACTACTAGACACCTTCTACAGAACAATTCTGTATCTTCAGCAGAAGCTTCACCTTATCGTGCATCTGCAGGGGCTTGAAAAGCTGTTTCTCTTCAGAATTGTCTCACAGCCGACAATAACAAGTTGACGTTTAGAGTCATAGAGTCCTAGAGATGTACAGCACGGAAACAGATCTTTCAGTCCAACCCGTCCATGCCGACCAGATATTCCAACCCAACCTAGTCCCACCTGCCAACACCCGGCCCATATCCCTCTAATCCCTTCTTATTCATATACCCATCCAAAGGCCTTTTAAATGTTGCAATTGTACCAGCCTCCACCACTTCCTCTGGCAGCACATTCCATACACGTCCCACCCTCTGTGTGAAAAAGTTGCCCCTTAGGTCTCTTTTATATCTTTCCCCTCTCACCCTAAACCTATGCCCTCTAGTTCTAGACTCCCCGACCCCAGGGAAGAGACTTTGTCTATTTACCCTATCCATGCCCCTTATGATTGTATAAACCTCTGTAAGGTCACCCCTCAGCCTCCAATGCTCCAGGGAAAACAGCCCCAGCCTGTTCAGCCTCTCCCTATAGCTCAGATCCTCCAACCCTGGCAACATCCTTGTAAATCTTTTCTGAATCCTTTCAAGTTTCACAACATCCTTTCAATAGGAAGGAGACCAGAATTCACGTAATATTCTAACAGTGGCCGAACCAATGTCCTGTACAGCCGCAACATTACCTCCCAACTCCTGTACTTAACACTCTGACCAATAAAGGAAAGCATACCAAATGCCTTCTTCACTATCCTATCTACCTGCGACTCCACTTTCAAGGAGCTATGAACCTGCACTCCAAGGTCTCTTTGTTCAGCAACACTCCCTAGGACCTTACCATTAAGTGTATAAGTCCTGCTAAGATTTGCTTTTCCAAAATGCAGCACCTTGCACTTATCTGAATTAAACTCCATCTGCCACTTCTCAGCCCATTGGCCCATCTGATCAAGGTCCTGTTGTACTCTGAGGTAATGTTCTTCACTGTCCACTACACCTCCAATTTTGGTGTCATCTGCAAACTCACTATGCCTCTTATGCTCTCATCCAAATCATTTAGATAAATGATGAAAAGTAGAGCACCCAGCACCGATCCTCGTGGCACTCCACTGGTCACAGGCCTCCAGTCTGAAAAACAACCCTCCACCACCACCCTCTGTCTTCTACCTTTGAGCCAGTTCTGTATCCAAATGGTTAGTTCTCCCTGTATTCCATGAGATCTAACCTTGTTAATCAGTCTCCCATGGGGAACCTTGTCGAATGCCTTACTGAAGTCCATATAGATCACATCTACGGCTCTTCCCTCATCAATCCTCTTTGTTACTTCTTCAAAAAACTCAATCAAGTTTGTGAGACATGATTTCCCATGCACAAAGCCATGTTGACTATCCCTAATCAGTCCTTGCCTTTCCGAATACATGTACATCCTGTCCCTCAGGATTCCCTCCAACAACTTGCCCACCACCGAAGTCAGGCTCACTGGTCTATACTGACTTGTCTTTACCACCCTTCTTAAACAGTGATACCACGTTTGCCAACCTCCAGTCTTCCGGCACCTTACCTGTGACTATCGATGATACAAATATCTCAGCAAGAGGCCCAGCAATCACCTCTCTAGCTTCCCACAGAGTTCTAGGGTACACCTGATCAGGTCCTGGGGATTTATCCACCTTTAACCGTTTCAAGACATCCAGCACTTCCTCCTCTGTAATCTGGACATTTTACAAGATGTCACCATCTATTTCCCTACAGTCTATATCTTCCATATCCTTTTCCACAGTAAATACTGATGCAAAATATTCAGTTAGTATCTCCCCCATTTTCTGCGGCTCCACACGAAGGCCGCCTTGCTGATCTTTGAGGGGCCCTATTCTCTCCCAAGTTCCCCTTTTGTCCTTAATGTATTTGTAAAAACCCTTTGGATTCTCCTTAATTCTATTTGCCAACACGATCTCATTTCTTTAACAGAATTAGCTCCCTCGTACACCACTGAAGTTTTGCAGCTAAATGTCACAGGTTCTATTTTGTTCCATTTGCTCTGTGTCTGCACAGAGTAGGAACAGGTTCTGGAATACACTGGAATACACTGTTGGGGAAATGAGGTGGAGGCAGGATCAGCTGAGGCATTCAAGAGGGTCATCAGTTAGACAGTAATGATGAAAAGAGTGGGGGGGGGAAGGCAGGAGATTGGCGTTAGAGAATAGAGGGCTTGCAGACCCGCGGGCTGGACAGCTTTGACGTCGCGATAATTCTGTGAAACTGAGCAGCCAACCTTTCTCTCACCAACTGACAGAGAGAGAGAGAGAGAGAGAGAACAACGCAGCGTCTGTGGGTCTCACACACATTTCCAGGAATGGAGGCTCGAAGCAGGTTCCAGGGAAGTGGTTACGATGAGGTGTGAGAACTCTTGTGCGAAGCTGACTCTGCGGGGGGAGAGAGAGAGATAGAGAGAGAGAGAGAGAGAGAGAGAGAGAGAGAGAATCCAGGTGGTACAGCTTGACACCAAAGAAAGGAAAAAAACCAAGAGTGAACAAGAATTGTTCTCAAGGGCCAGGATGCAGTGAGAGTGTTTGCATTATCGCTTTCCCCCTCACGATTTCCCCACTCCTTTCCCCTCGGCCCTCTGTTAAGAGCATCAGGGCAAACACCAAGCCCCAGGGACGAAGGGCTCCGTCCCTACCTCTAAGCCAGGAGGTCGATGTTTAATTGCGATGTCGTGCCCTGCCCCATACTGAGTTGGAAGTTTCAGCTCTAATCCTGACAGAGATGTTCACATCATCCCATTTCCACACTGCGCTGTCCGTCATCACACTGCAGAGCTTCCATCGTGGTTTCTGCTCGGATTATCCAGTAAGTCCCCAGCACACAGCCTTCCCACGCTGAGTCTGAGGTGATACATTCACTCCTGGGTCTGCAGAGGGGCACTCTCACTCAGCAGTGTGCAATATCGTTTGCGCCTCTCAACATATGTACCCCAGGGTATGCTGGGGCGTGCGCCAAGACCTGGGAGGAGCGGATCAGGAAGATGAGACAGAAACTAGGCAGATGGGAGCAACAGTCGCTCTCCATCGCGGGAAAAAACCTGGTCATCAGATGTGAGGTACTCTCAGTATTGTTATATGTGGCACAGGTCTGGCCTATCCCCAGGACCTGTGCCGCCGCAGTCACCCGGGCCATCTTCCACTTCATTTGGAGATCAAAGATGGACCGGGTCCGAAGAGACACAATGTACAAAGACCGGTGCAATGGGGGAAAAAACACGCCCAATGCCACCCTCACCCTGATGGCCACCTTTGTGTGTGGCTGCATCAAGCTGTGCGTGGATCCCCGGTACGCAAACACCAAGTGTCACTACGTACTGAGGTTCTACCTGTCCCCGGGTGTTGCGAAGGATGGGCCTGGCCTCGCTGCCGCGGAACGCTCCGAGTAGTTGGACCGTTCCGTATCACCTGTCCTTCGAGGAGAAATTTATGAGGAAAAACACCTTTGACCACAAGTCCATCAGGAAGTGGTCAGCACATAGTGTCCTTGAGACCCTTCGGGAAAAGGAGAGGGCGGATCCTGTCGAGCGGTTCCCTGAGCAGACTGTCAAAGCCATTTGGCAGAATGCCTCATCGCCAGAACTTTCCAACAAGCACCAAGACATGGCTTGGCTGGTGGTGAGATGGGCTCTGCCTGTGAGATCCTTTATGCACGCCCGGACTCTCTGCTGCACCGCACGCTGCCCTCGAAGCGGCTGCAGGGGGGACGAGACTGTCACACACCTCCTTCTGGAATGTGCCTATGCAGAGGAAGTCTGGAGAGGAATGCAGTGGTGCTTGTCGAGGTTCGTCCCGAGCAGCGCCGTGACGCGGGACTCCGTGCTCTACGGCCTGTTCCCCGGGACGCACACCGAGACGAACATTAACTGTGCCTGGAGGATCATCAACTCGGTGAAGGACGCTCTCTGGGCGGTCCGAAACCTGTTGATCTTCCAGCTGAAGGAGTTGACCCCGACCGAGTGTTGCAGACTGGCACATTCCAAGGTCCAAGACTATGTGTTGAGGGACGCGCTGAAGCTTGGGGCAGCTGCCGCCAAGGCGCGGTGGGGAAAGACCACCGTGTAAGATCGGCCTGCCTAAAGAAGAACAGGGGGCCCATGCGGACGTATTTTGGGCTCTGCTGATGCCTCAGCCAAATATATGTGCATAAGATTGAGAAATGCACAGACTTGTATATGACAATGATAAATTCGAATCTGTGTTTGTAAATGTGGACACATGTATGGCATGATCAAATGTACAGACCATCAAATCATTTTAAAAATAAAGTATATTTTTGAAATTTAAAAAAATGTACCCCAGGGGATATTACTGACACAGCCCACCCCCCGGCAAAGGAAGTTGCCTGCACAAGGGCACACATGGCATTCAAAACCTAGATTCTGGATTAGTGGTGCTGGAAGAGCACAGCAGTTCAGGCAGCATCCGAGGAGCAGTAACATCGACGTTTCGGGCAAAAGCCCTTCATCAGGAATAAAGGCAGGGAGCCTGAAGCGTGGAGAGATAAGCTAGAGGAGGGTGGGGGGTGGGGAGAAAGTAGCATAGAGTACAATGGGTGAGTGGGGGAGGAGATGAAGGTGATAGGTCAAGGAGGAGAGGGTGGAGTGGATAGGTGGAAAAGGAGATAGGCAGGTCGGACAAGTCCGGACAAGTCAAGGAGACAGTGCTGAGCTGGAAGTTTAGAACTAGGGTGAGGTGGGGGAAGGGGAAATGAGGAAACTGTTGAAGTCCACATTGATGCCCTGGGGTTGAAGTGTTCCGAGGCGGAAGATGAGACATTCTTCCTCCAGGCGCCTGGTGGTGAGGGAGCGGTGGTGAAGGAGGCCCAGGACCTCCATGTCCTCGGCAGAGTGGGAGGGGGAGTTGAAATGTTGGGCCACGGGACGGTTTGGTTGATTGGTGCGGGTGTCTCGGAGATGTTCCCTAAAGCGCTCTGCTAGGAGGTGCCCAGTCTCCCCAATGTAGAGGAGACCACATCGGGAGCAACGGATACAATAAATGATATTAGTGGATGTGCAAGTAAAACTTTGATGGATGTGGAAGGCTCCTTTAGGGCCTTGGATAGAGGTGAGGGAGGAGGTGTGGGCACAGGTTTTACAGTTCCTGCGGTGGCAGGGGAAAGTGCCAGGATGGGAGGGTGGGTTGTAGGGGGCCGTGGACCTGACCAGGTAGTCATGGAAGGAAGGGTCTTTGCGGAAGGCGGAAAGGGGTGGGGAGGGAAATATATCCCTGGTGGTGGGGTCTTTTTGGAGGTGACAGAAATGTCGGTGGATGATTTGGTTTATGCGAAGGTTGGTAGGGTGGAAGGTGAGCACCAGGGGTGTTCTGTCCTTGTTACGGTTGGAGGGGTGGGGTCTGAGGGCGGAGGTGCGGGATGTGGACGAGATGCGTTGGAGGGCATCTTTAACCACGTGGGAAGGGAAATTGCAGTCTCTAAAGAAGGAGGCCATCTGGTGTGTCCTATGGTGGAACTGGTCCTCCTGGGAGCAGATACGGCGGAGGTGGAGGAATTGGGAATACAGGATGGCATTTTTGCAAGAGATAGGGTGGGAAGAGGTATAATCCAGGTAGCTGTGGGAGTCGGTGGGTTTGTAAAAAATGTCAGTGTCAAGTCAGTCGTCATTAATGGAGATGGAGAGGTCCAGGAAGGGGAGGGAGGTGTCAGAGATGGTCCAGATAAATTTAAGGTCAGGGTGAAATGTGTTGGTGAAATTGATGAATTGCTCAACCTCCTCGCGGGAGCACGAGGTGGCGCCAATGCAGTCATCAATGTAGCGGAGGAAGAGGTGGGGAGTGGTGCCGGTGTAATTACGGAAGATCAACTGCTCTACGTAGAGACAGGCATAGCTGGGCCCATACATGTGTCCATGGCTATGCCTTTGGTCTAGAGGAAGTGGGAGGATTCGAAGGAGAAATTGTTGAGGGTGAGGACCAGTTCGGCCAAATGAATGAGAGTGTCGGTGGAAGGGTACTGTTGGGGACGTCTGGAGAGGATAAAACAGAGGGCTTGGAGGCCCTGGTCATGGCGGATGGAGGTGTAGAGGGATTGGATATCCATGGTGAAGATAAGGCATTGGGGGCCGGGGAAACGGAAGTCTTGGAGGAGGTGGAGGGCATGGGTGGTGTCTCGAACGTATGTGGGGAGTGTCTGGACTGGGGGGGATAGGACAGTGTCAAGGTAGGTAGAGATGAGTTCAGTGGGGCAGGAGCAAGCTGAGACAATGAGAGTCGAGTTTGACTGGTGGGGTTAGTCGCAAGGACCTCCCAAATGTTTCCCATTCCTTGATCCAAAGGATAGCTCTGACACATATCAGGGGTGGCGGCAATGGCTTTGTGGTATTATTCTTAGCCTATTAATCCAGAGGCCCAGGTAAGTTTTTTTTTAGACTACGTACAGCGCGGAAACAGGCCCTTTGGCCCAACAAGTCCATACCAACCCTCTGAAGAGTAACCCACCCAGACCCCCTTTCCCTCTACGGAAATAATGCTACGGCCAATTTAGCACATCTTTGGACTGTGGG
This sequence comes from Chiloscyllium punctatum, assembly GCF_047496795.1. Classification (NCBI taxonomy): domain Eukaryota; kingdom Metazoa; phylum Chordata; class Chondrichthyes; order Orectolobiformes; family Hemiscylliidae; genus Chiloscyllium; species Chiloscyllium punctatum. The sequence continues at coordinate 74,530,683 of NC_092764.1, forward strand.
AGGAAACCGGAGCACCCGGAGGAAACCCACGCAGACACGGGGAGAATGTGCAAACTTCACACAGACAGTCGCCTGAAGCTGGGATCGAACCCGGGTCCCTGGTGCTGTGAGGTAACAGTGCTAACCACTGAGCCACCGTGCCACCCAGGGTTTAAACCCTGCCACAGTAGATAGTGGAATTGGAATTCAATCAAAGTCTGGAATTAAGATTGAGGATCATGAATCCATTTGGTTCACTAGCCCTTTAGGGAAGGAAATCTGCCATCTTTACCTGTTGTAGCCTACGTGTGATCCATGTGGTTGACTCTGAACTGTCCTCTGAGTAATTAGTGTGACAATACTATGGCTAATTCTGTCCTGGTTTTTCTTATGAAGAGAGGCTGAGATAGAGGCATTGAGTGGTCTGCTCCAAAGCCAATAAAGTGAGACCTTGTTTTTTTTTAACGGGTTAGAACAATAGCAGCAGCCTGGATGGGTGGGGTCAAGCTCCCCCAGAGCCAGGATGTTTAGTTTTAACTTCTCTGCAAGAGTAGCTGGGGTCTTGAAGCTGGGCTTGGAAGCTGCAATACATCTCTCCCTGCTGCTCTGTCCTTGAGTTTTCTCTTAATGTTTTCCTCCTGGACTACAGAATTGCCAGTGAGCCAATCTATTTTACTGAATTTGCCTTTTGCCAAGGGCATGTTTATTGGATATTACTATTTTGGAACAGTTACTGTTCAGTTGTTACATAATCCAATATTCTGTTAAGTTTTCCGATAGAGTTGTTATTCCAAGATCTTCTTTCTTTTGTTGTATTTTAATGAGCTTGTGTGAATACAGTGCTTCAAATCTGCTGGTTTAATCAATCGAGTTGCATCTGGAGTGCAACATCTGCCACTTGCCTTTAAAATAAATAAGTTAGAGTCCAGGCTATTTACTGAATATATTTGGAGGGGGTTTGGTCTGATCTATAACATCAGGGATGGGCAATTCATGCTGGACCATCCTGGGATGCGCATACCCCATAAATGAGTAAGAAAACAAGTTTGGAGAAAACCACAAGACCTTGTCTGAAGTGTTGACTGTGTCAGGGTGCTGTGACATTCCTTTGGTTGCTAGGTTACTGTCATCAATTTCATTTGTCCACCATGAGTTCACAAATCTCACTCCTTGAAGCCTCGCTCTCTCATCAGCCCTCTTTAAAATCTCCTGTTGTCATTCAGCGTCAACTGTTGGGTGTTAACACTCCTGTGAGTATCTGGCGTATCGTTGATGTTGTGGTCCCCCCTCTCACTAGCTTCCTCTACCTTGAACTTGCTGTTGGGCCTATGTGATATATGTGAGGGTATGTATCTAATCCCATAGGCAACATTGCTTCACAAGTACCTGCCAAACAGACAGCGAAATCTGAACAACTTTGATCTGTCTCGATCCAATTCAAAACTTTGAGACCACAATTCAACTGAAATGTTGAAGTTGATGGCACAATGGCGATGCCCCCCCACCACCTCCCCACCCCCCCCCCACGAATTATGTCGCTTAATTCCTAAGGGTCAAACATGTTCCTTCTTCCTCACTGTTTCCCTGCATTCCTATCAGACTGTTGGCTTGAATTCTTCCAATTCTCTTTCTCATAGTTTCTCAATGATGCTCAATCACAGTCTTTTATCGCGCAGAGTAGTTCCCGTCTGGAAATGTTCCATACCTGTCTCTCAACTTGTATCTCTGTGAGGTGTGGGTATTAATAATAGGTCAATTCTTTAGTTTGAAGTCCAATTTGTAATTGTTGGCAATATGCCAGCAACCACCCTGCCCTCACCCGCTCACATCTCATACCAACTCAAAGTAGAATGGACTCCTTCTTACTAAAATGGCCGTTCAACAGACATTTGTCCTCAGTCATGTTAGGGCAGATAAGGGGTAAAGAATGTTTCTTAAAAACTTTTTTCTCATTGTCACGATGATTGTTCTCCTGCGTCGCTGGGCAGTAGTGGGATGGACATCAGCCCTTAGTCCCTGGGGCAGTCCTGGAGTTATCGATCACAGGTTAAAATGTACCACCTGATAGAGTCAGTCCTCTCTGTCCAGGCACAGCGAGCCATTGAGAGTATCCCATCCCTGACCACCAGAGGACTCTGCTACACATTACAGACTTGGCTAATAGTGAGCTTACATCATTCTGTGCTTCCTTCCTGCTTAGTTTAACTCTGCTATAGCCTGACATGAATCTATCGTCTTTCTGAAATTTTCAGTTTCGACCAAATTCACCAACCTCCCCACCCCAAATTATTATCCGTCCCTAACTGCCCTGGAAGAAGGTGGTACTGAGCTGCCTACTTCATTGAATCCCTACAGTGTCGAAACAGGCCATTTGGCCCAACAAGTCTACACTGACCCTCCAAAGAATCTCCCACCCAGATCCATCCCCATCCCCCCACTTTACATTTACCCCTGACTAATGCACCTAACTTACACATCCCTGAACACTACGGGCAATTTAGCATGGCCAATCCACCCTAACCTGCACACCTTTGGATTGTGGGAGGAAACCAACACAGAGACAGGGAAAATGCGCAAACTCCACACAGACAGCTGTCCCAGGCTGGAATCGAACCCCTGCGCCACCATGCAGTCCAGTGAGATCACGATGTAGTTAGGAAGGAATGTCCGTGATGTTGACCCAGCGGCGCTGAAGGAACAGCAGTGCGAGTCCAAGATTTCCAGGATGGTGGATGGTTTGGAGGGGTACTTGTAGATAACGATATTCCGATGTGTCTTCTGCCTTTGCCCTTCGAAGTCTGGACAGCGTGAAGTTTGGCGAGGTGTGGACATTTACACAGAAGAGTCTGTTTCAAAATCCAGTTTTCTGCAGTGGGAAGGATCACTGGCATCAGGACAGAACACTACGCAACTGAAGATGCTGTGGCCATGGTGACAATCTTGCCACGTTTGAGAGAGGCCCTAAGGATGAGAAACAATGGAACGAGCTTTGGTGGGATCAGTAGGGAGGCAGAGCAAAGAGGGTCAAACTCGGGACTGGGCCTGTTGGACAGGAAGAGGAATGCAGCACACGGACTTCTCAGGCCGAAGCTGGAGTGGGATATGGAAGCGATCCTACAACTCTAATCTAAACTCTGGTTTCCAGCATCTGCAGTCATTGTTTTTACCTCATGGGTTCACCTCCAAGCGATTGAGAGAGTTGTGCCCCACAGTACCTCGAGTACTGATCCAACGTCTTGCCGTTGGGTACAACATCGGTTGTGGCCACAGCCGAGTTTGAACTGAAACTAGACCAGACAGACAGAGCTGCTACACTCCAACCTTTTGCACTCAAAGACAAGCGTCTTCACTGAAGAGTGGTGACAGCCTGTTTCCCTCCCCCCCCCCAACCTGTACGCAGTTTCCTGTCCCTGCAGAATCCCAGCCCTCCGCCTGGGAGAGGTGAGAAGTCAGACTGAGAAACCCAAGTGAAAGGGTTAGGGATAGTGGGCTTAATTCCTACTTGAACCCTCTTCACCGACAGCTGATGAAATATGACGTGGATAAATGTGAGGTTGTCCACTTTGGTAGCAAAAGCAGGAAGGCAGATTACTATCTGAATGGTGATCGCTCGGGCAAGTGGGAAGCGCAGTAAGACATGAGACCGTCATACGCCAGTCCCTGCAAGTAAGGTTGCAGCAGGTGGTGAAGAAAGGAAACGGTGTGTTGGCCTTCAAAGTGAGAGGATTCAAGCCCAGGAGCAAGGAGCCTTGGTATAATGGTGCAGGGCCTTGGAGAGACCAGCCCTGGTGTCTTGTGTGTAGTTGTGGTCACTTTCTCTGAGGAAGGACGTTCTGGCTATGGAGGGAGGGCAACAAAGGTTTCCCAGACTGATCCCTGAGATAGCAGGGCTGGCATATGAAGAGAGACTCGATGTGTTAGGATTATATTCGCTGGGGCTTAGAAGAATGAGGGAAGGGTTTTAGGGGAACCTATAAATTCCTAATGGGATTAGACAGGGTAAACACAGGAAGGACGTTCGCAGTGACCAGGGGAGTACACGAACCAGGGATCATGGTCGAAGGAGACAGGATAGGCCTTTAGGGACTGAAATGGAGAGAGATGTTTTCAGTCAGAGAGTGGGGAGTCTGTGGGACTCTCTGCTTCAGAAAGCGACTGAGGCCAAAATATTGAATGTTTTCAAGAAGGAGTTAAATATAGTTCTTAGGATCAAAGGGTAAGTTTGGCAAGGATGCCCAGTTAGATGGTCAGCCATGATTGAATGGCCAAATGAGCTCCAAGGGCCAAATGGCCTACTCCCGCTCCTATTTTCGATGTTTCTACGATATGTCGAGTAGAAAATGGCCGCCGACGTTGGATTTACCAGAAATGTGAAACAAGCCTTTGGAGGTTGCCGGTGGGTGTGGAGTGATGGGGCCAGCCGTGTCAGAGGAAAGCTCTTCCTCCACCGCATCAATGTTGAGTCAAACTGAAACCTGCCACCTTTGGGTGCAGGGTGTCAAACAGGGAGTAGGAGACGCCCAAAGATGGGTGGCTTGAGGTGACAGCAAGGTCTGTTTTTGAAAACGTCCAGCAAAGGATGCAGGCTGGCGGAGGGAAAGAGCTCCACAGGCGCTATACCAATCCCGGGAAGGCTTGAGATCCAACTGGAATGAGATTTCAACCCAGTGACGATTCAGGCATGCTGGTGGAGCTTGGAGTGGATAGAAGAGACGGTGTAGGTGTAATTGGGAGATAAGAAGAAAATGTATTTGTATTTCTGAGGCACCTTTTGAGAGTGCAATACTTCCTCACATGCCTAACAGTCAATGGGGTACTTGCCAGGGTGGAAAACAGTGCAGGCAATTGATGCACAGCAAGATCCCAATGAACAGCAACATCCAGATACTCTGCTTCTTTTAATGATCCTGGGTGAGGGGGTAAATACTGAGCTGGGCACCAGCACAAATTTTGTTCCTCTCATTCTTCCAAAATGTCATTTTCTTTTCTAAAACAAAATGCCGCAGCCAATGCCATCGGCAGTGCAGGACTCCCTCAGCGTGGCACAGGACGGTCCAACCATGGTACCCTGCTCTGAAGTGAGAGTTACCCCATGGCCCCTGTGGTAACAATGGATCCTCATGCTGGAGAGTGGGACTCAAGCAATTGGACACGATACTTTCCTGTCTCTCTTTCCCGTCTCTCCTCCCTCACCCAGTGCTTCCCAGACCCAATGATCCTTGTTTCAATACATTTTGAAAGTTATTTACTAGAGAATGGCACTAGAGGGGCCTTTATAAGCAGCTGCATACCCATGGGGCTGAGGGGAATAAAGGGATGCTGGACAAGTGAGTGTGGGCAAGTGAGTGTGGGTGTCCCTGTGTCGGTCTGTGTGTGTGTGTGTGTGTGTGTGGGTGTGGATGAGAGTGTGTCTGGGTGAGAGAGTGTTTGTGTGTGTGGTTGTGAGTGTGTCTGTGTGTGTGGGTGTGTGTGTGACTGGGTGAGAGTGTGTCTGTGTGTGTGGTTGAGAGTGTTTGTGTGTGTGGGTCTGTGTGTGTCTGTGTGGGGGGGGAGGTGAGAGTGTGTCTGTGTGTGTGGGTGAGTGTGTGTATGTGTGTGGGTGAGACTGTGGCTGTGTGTGTGGAGTTGAGAATGTGTATGTCTGTGAATGTGGGTGAGAGTGTGTGTGGGGGGCTGGGTAAGAGCGTGTCTGTGTGTGTGTGTGAGAGTGTGTCTGTGTGGGTGAGTGAGTGTGTGTACATGTGTGTGAGTGAATGTGTGTATGTGAGTCAATGTGTGTATGCCTGTGTGTATGTATGTCTGTGTGTGTATGTCAGTCTCTATGTGTGTGTGTATGTCACGCATGTGTGTGAGTAAATTTGTGTGTGAATGAGTGTGTGCCTGTGCATGTGGGTTTGTGAGTGTGTGTGTGTATATGTAGGTGTGCATGTGGGTGTGTGAGTGAGTGTGGGTATATGTAGGTGTGCATGTGGGTGTGTGAGTGTGTGTGTGTATATGTAGGCGTGCATGTGGGTGTGTGAGTGAGTGTGTGTGTGTAGGTGTGTGGATGTGTAAGTGAGTGTTTGTGTGTGTATATAGGTGTGTGGGTGTGAGTGAGTGTGTGGGTGTGTGAGTGAGTGTGTGTGTGTGAGTGTGGGTGAGGAGTGTGTGTGTGTATGTGCGTGTGCTCGTGTGTGTGGGTGTGTTTCTGTCTGTCTGGGTGAGTGAGTGTATGTGTGTATGTGCACGTGTGCAAGTGTGTGAAGGAGCGTGTGTGTGCGCGCATGGTTGTGTTTGTGTGCACAAGTGAGTGCGTGTGTATTTATGTGTGAGTGAGTGTGTGTGTGAGAGTTAGTGTGTGTGTGTGTGTGCGAGTGACTGTGTGTATTTATGTATATCTGTTTGTTTGTGTGTGTATTTGTGAGTGAGTGTGTGTGTATAAGTGAGTTTGTGTGTGCATGTGGGGGTGTGAATGAGTAGTGTGTGAGTACGTGTGTGAATGTCTGTGTGAGTGGGCAAGTTAGTGTGTGTGTGAGTGAGAATGTATATGTGTGTGAGTAAGTGAGTGAGTGTGTGTGTATGAGTATGTGTCTGTGTGTGGGTGTGTGAGTGAGTGTGTGTGTTTTGGGTGTGGTTGTGTGGGTGGCTGTGTGTGTGAGTGAATGAGTTTGTATGAGTGTGTGTGTATGGGTGGGTGGGTGAGTGTGTGTGTGTATGGGTGGGTGGGTGCGTGTGTGTGTGTGAGTGCATTTGTGTCTCTGTCTGTGTGCATGTGGGTGTGAGTGACTGTGTGGGTGTGTGAGAGAGACTGAGTGCGTTTGTGTGTGTGCGTGTATGTGCGTGTACGTGTGTGTGTGTGTGACTGTCTGTGTGCTTGTGTGTGTGAGTGAGTGAGTGTGCATGTGTGAGAGAGAGTGTGTTTGTGCGTGTATGAGTGTGTGTGCTTGTGTGAGTGAGTGTATGTGTTTTTATGTGTGCTTGTGTGAGTGAGTGAGTATGGGAGACATAGCACCGGTGGTATCATCACATAATCATCCAGATCCAGTGGCAAGAGGTATGTTCCAACAGCATTGTCCTCTCTCAAGCCAGTATCGAGGCACTAAGCACACCAAACCAACTCTGCTGGGTGAGGCATGTGGTCTGTACGGCTGACACTGGACTCCCAAAGGTACTGCCCCACTCTGAGCTCAGTCACAGCAGGAGACAGCTAACTGGACAGTGGAAACTCTTCAGAGATTTCCCCAGAACCTCTCAGGAGATGCAAGGTAGCCCACTGGCTGATGGGAAGCCCTAGCTTGTCAATGGCTGAAACAGACCAGTGAACTAACTAACAGGCAGATGGGGGGAGAGTTCCAGTTGCTGGTTACCCCCAATGGGTAAAGGGGATGGGAAAAAAAATGAGACTTCGGAAAGGGTTGTGGTGTAGCAGTAATGTCACCCAGACCAAAAATCCACTGCCTCAGGCTAATGTTCTAAGGACATTGTTTCCAATCCCAATATGGCAGATGGTGAAATTTGAGTTCAAAATTAAAGAAACATAAATCTGGATAAAGAGCCAGTCTAATGATGACCATGATTGCTCTTAATTGTTTGTAAAAACACAACCAGTTCACTTATGTCCTTTAAGGAAGGAGACCAGCCTTCCTTACCCGGTCTGACCCACAGCAATGTGACTAACTCCTAACTGCCCCCCGGGCAATAAACGCAAGTTGAAATCCATGAGCAAGTTGAAACAAGAATCGCCAATCCTCATTGAAAACCAGTGAACTCTGCTGATAGGTGCATGCGATAAAAGATGGCTGTGTGATCCAAACACATGGGAACACCATTGTCTGATCTCTGACCTGTTCTGCTACAGGACAAGGTCATGGCCAATCTGATCATGGCCTCAACACGACTTTCCTGCCTACCTCCCGATACTAGCTCATTCCCTTGTCAGTCAGGAGTCTTTCTGCTTCAGTCCTAAAGGTATTCAGTCAGCCAATATCCAAAGTCCAACTCTCTAGACTGATTATCCTCTGAGGGGAATGATTTGTCTTCACCTACATCCTCAATGAGAGACCCCTTGCTTTTATCTGGGTCCCCTGGTTTTAGTTTCTCCAACATCCTTTCTGCACTCACCCCATCGGCCTCCTGAGATGTTTAAACGTTTCAATCCAATTGCCTCCTATTCACACACCCATAGTAACAATATTAACTACAGAAGTGTTAGCCACCGTGATGCTGGGATATCTGCTGCAGAAGCAGCATACAAATAGCTTTGAGATCCCAGAGTGTTTTTTTTATATAAAAATGAGAGAAAAGCAGGATGTTGGGGCCGAGTCAGGCTCACACAGAGCGAGGGCTTAGTTTTGCCTTCAGTTGGAGTTGGACTTCTGAAGCCGCTAGGTACAGCTCCCTCTCTCTGCTTCAGTGAAAAAAAAACTTGAATTTTCTCTCTGCTGCTAGATTGTTCCTTTCTCCAGGACTGGAGATCGCAAGCAAGGAAAAGCTGTTCTGCTGAATTTGCCTTTGCCAAGGGTGTGTTTATGGGATACTGCTATTTTGGAACAGTTGATGATTGATAGTGAGATCATATATTATTTTATTAAGTCTTTCAATCGAGTTAAAGTTATGCCAATTCTTCTTTTTTGTTTAATTTTAACTGCGGTGCAGGAATAAGGTGTGTTTTCCTTAAAGCCTTGTAGCTTGACCAATCAAATCACATGTGAAACCTATGTGCTTACACTTGCCTTTAAATAAGATAAAAGTTAGGGTCTAGGCTATCTCCTTGATATATTTTGAGAGATCTGGTCTATAACAGCACCCATATTTTGAATAGCTAGAAAGATGGTGTTGTGGAACTATCTTCCCAGTGAGTTTTTGAAGGTTAGGAGAATTCGGAATTCACAGCACATTGCAATCTGGAATGAACCATGTCAAAGTGCAGTATGTGACGATGCTGTGGCTTCAAGCGATGTATTTTTTCCTGGTTTCTTTTAGGGAGAGAGGTTGGGGAACAGGTCCTAAGCAGTCTAGGTGAAGATAAACGATTTGAGAAGCCTAGGGTGCTTTCTTATTCTAAAAGCTGGAACAATAGGAGCAGCCTGAATGGGTGTGGTCAAGCTCCCACCCACAGAACCATGGGATTTTAGTTTTCAGCCATTTGGGATCTTGAAAAAGTGGACATTGTTTTTCCCTGTCTCGATTACAGGCAAAAGCTGGGGGTTCTATTCCTGGGCTGTTGGATTGCATGTGAGGCAATATCTGTTTTCTGAATTTGCCTTTTGCCTAGCGTGTGTTTAGGGGGTGTTACTACATTGGAACAGTTAATTAGTACTAGTTACTGTATCTATTATTCTGTTAAAGTTTCCCAACATAGTCAAGTTATTCTAAGTTCTTTCTTTTGTTGTATTTTAACTTTAGTGTTTGAGTAAATTGTGTTTTGCTTAAAGTCCAGTTGATTGACCAATCGAATTGCATGTGGAACACAGCACTTTACATTTACCTTTTAAATAAGAAAACATTAGGGTCTAGGCTACTTTCTTAAAATATTTGGAGGGAGTCAGATCTGGTCCATAACAAGAGGAAGCAGAGTCGATTCTCACTGCTGGAAAGGAAACAGGGTGGACACTGGAAAAGGGCAAACTTGAAACAGGCTCAGGAATGACTACAAGTAATGCGACCAGTAGCTGGCAGAAAGCATGACAGTAAAAACAATGACTGCAGATACTGGAAACCAGATTCTGGATTAGTGGTGCTGGAAGAGCACAGCAGTTCAGGCAGCATCCGAGGAGCAGTAAAATCGACGTTTCGGGTAAAAGCCCTTCATCAGGAATAAAAGCTTTTGCCCAAAACGTTGATTTTACTGCTCCACGGATGCTGCCTAAACTGCTGTGCTCTTCCAGCACCACTAATCCAGAAAGCATGATGGGCTGAATGGCCCCTTAGTGCGCTGGATGGCTTCACGATCACTGAGAAACAAGGTAAGGATAATGAGCGTGTTGGTTGAAGCAATATTATTTCAAGAGCATAAAAAAATTTTCCTGCCAAAATGGTGTTGCTTTTTATTTCATTGGTCAGACGTAAAGCCACCTTTGTCACTGTTTTAACAGCCAGAAGTGCTCTCACACGCAACTGAATGTGTTTCTTTTTAACCCCATCACCAAATCACTAAGACTTTTTGTTTGTTTTTCGCTATTAACAGCCACCAGTAAATCGTCAGTGTAGCCAATTCAATAATGACATGTCAAGCCCATTATGGCATACCATCAGATATGAGGGGGAGGGGGGGTGTAGGGAGAGAGGGCTAAATCAAAATGGAGTTGGAGAGGGAAATAAAGCACGGTATCCCTCGCAGTGCCCACCTGACTCTAAAGGCATCGATGGCCACTGTGTGCTGCCTCCCTGAGGACACATACTCTTGAATGTAACCAGGGAAGAGGGGCAGGCAGTTGACGGAGATGACCCCCCTCCTCCTCAGCCCGCTGCCAGGCCCAGGAGCAGACCCACGAGGAGATCCTCCGATCTGTCCACACCCCACCCCGCGCCGGGTGCCCAGCGATTGGGAGCGTAGGGCTGGAGTGCCACCAGAAATGCAACACAAGACCTTTGCAAATAACTTAAAAAGGGTGTGCAAGTGCCCACAACCGATACACACATACACGGGTGCGCGGACTTCACAGAGCCGCGGGGTAGGCCGTTGTGCTGGGAGTCTGTATACAGCCACAATCTGCAGTTGTAAGGGATCACCGTGCGCAATACCCTCCATGCCAGGACCCCAGTAGAAGGTGGGAGGAGCTCCCTTCCCGCGTAGGGAGCTCACCACTGGGGATGCCCGTCACTCAACAGTAAACAAACATGCCAAGGCGTATCCAGGCAGACCTTCGTCATCCCCACTCATCGGAAAAGGAAAAAACGTGCGCTTTCAGCAATTGGCAGCTTTAGGGAGAACCATTATGTATCACCGGTGGTGAGAATCACTAATTGTAAGGAAAGGCACCAAGTATTATTTAAAACCAAGACAGTGTCCTTTATGGAAAAGAAAGTGAAGGAAAATCACATCATTCCAAAGGCAATAATAGAGTTGATAATCAGGTAAACTCCAGGTATACCTGCACAACAAACGACCTGCCGCCCTGATCAGAGATAAGCTCTGTGTTGGCCAAACAAAGCATGGAAACATTCCAAACGCTTTGATCAGTGCCCCTTTCCTGCACCCAGAATGCTCTGCTACCTTGGCAACGGGTTGGAAGGCCCAGTAGGCAAGGTTAAATATTTGGGGGCGACCTTTGACTTCAACGTTTGAGACAAGTGGTTCAGCAGACGAGAAACGAACCTGCAGACGTGCTTCCTTTTTCGAAAACTCCAAGCGTGCGTTCGGATAACAGAAAGCAAGGTCATTCGATATGGCTGGTGCAGATTGAAAAGTCTTTTCCACAATGGATTATTTTATTTTCTCAGGCTGTAATTTGAAACGGTCGCGGCAGAAATAAATTAAAGGGACACTCCTTTTAGGAAATAAATTCCTTCCACTGTTTGAATGTGGGAGAGCTCCCACAGAGGATTCCAGAGACAATAGCGAATGTTTCTTAACAAAGTGTTTCATGGAGGAGCACTTATCTCTACATCCACCCTCTCATTGATTCATTCGACTATTAGTGGTCCATAAAATAGTTGCAGGAAGTGCATAACCAGCCATCAATGTGCTCCCACCTAGGGAAATGGATACCCCAATGTCCCTCCATGATCCTCCTTTCTCAACATTGACCCCCTCTACTGTGCTGTCCCCCCCACCCACCCCACCAATGGCTCTGAGAGGAAAAAAAAACTGCAGATGCTGGAATCCAAGGTAGACAAACAGGAGGCTGGAAGAACACAGCAAGCCAGGCAGCATCAGGAAGGGGAGGAATCAACATTTCAGATATGACTTTTCTTCAGGACTGGATGTGGGGCTAGTCCTGAAGAAGGGTTGATACCTGAAACATCGACTTGTCCACCTCCTGGTGCTGCCTGGGCTGGCTGTGTTCTTCCAGCCTCCTGTTTGTCACCAATGGCGCTGGACTCCCAACACCAGGCCCCACGATTCCTCCGTGGTGCTCCCATGCCATTGGAGGCATTGCACCCACCTCAGCCCGACGGGGCAGCAGCAATCACAAAGGGGTGACCCTGAAAGATGTTTGCCTCAAACAAACGTGGGACAGCTGACAGTTTTAGCTGAATCTGCTTCAGTCTGGGGAGGCTGTGTCCATTTCTTGGCCTCTATGGGTCACCATCAACTGGGCATTTGGCGTGACAGTCTGAGCTGTGGGCGGGAGCTGACAAAGGATGAACGTTCCCTCAGCTCACCGCCCACTGCACTCCCTCCTCCCCCAACAACTAAAATCTTGCTCAGTAACATGACTCACCCAGAGTGAGATATAAGAGAAGGCTCCAGACCCCCCAGATGGTATAGGGTTAATGTCTCTTTTCGGGTCTCCAGATGGCACCCCACCCCAACCCCCGCAGAGGAATGTGCCAGGTTGAGTAAAAGGTGAACACAGCTTGATGCTGCTTATGAGAAGCCGAGATGAAATGGAAGGTGTTGACATGGGAAATGGGTGTTTAAGGGCAGGGGAAGGAGAGGAGTCTTCATTGGGCCAGGGACTGGACCATGCTACATCTCTCTGATTTGGTGATCCTTTACTGGCTTTGAACTTTACCTGAGCCCGTTCCGAAAACAAACCCAGCAAATGTGGAGATGTGGTGGGACCTGATAAATATCAACATCCCATCATCCTCATTCATCCATCCCTCTGGACACCTCCCCACCCTCACACTGCCCTCTCACAGCAGATTCACCAGCCCAGAAAATAGAAACAGGAACATTTGGAAGACAGCCTACTAGTTATACTGGCCAGCCACTTAAAAGTGGGCCACCCACCTTCAGTTGTTCCATCAGTGACCTTCCCTCCATCATAAGGTCAGAAGTGGGGATGTTCACTCAGCACCATTTGCGAGTCCTCAGATACTGAAGCAGTTGGCATTCAAATGCAACAAGACCTGGACAATACCTAGGCTTGGGCTGATAAGTGGCAAAGAATATTTGCTCCACACAAATGCCAGGCTGAGACCATCACCAGTTAGAGACAATCTAACCACTGCCTCTTGACATTCAAGATGGCGGTGGAGTGGCAGGGCCGAGTGCAGACTCTTGAGCCTGGGGCTCATCCACTCCTGCCTGCTTTATTTCTTCTTTTGACACATCTGCTCATTTTCCTTTCTTGGTTTTGCTTTCTCATTTGATTTTCTTTTCCTTAAAGCCTTTTGTGGCAGGTTAATGGGGGCGATGGCACAGCAGCGGGAGGGGGCCATGCTCGGACTGACTGCTGCCTCCCAGTGGTTGGAGGTGGACAGCTCGGAGGAGAGCAGCCGTTGCAGGCCTCTCGGTGTTGGCTAGGCGGATGTGGCATTGCTGCAGGCCCAGAACTGAAGGGGAGGGGGTGGGGGGCATACCCTGGCTCAGTACGGGACCTGACATTGGCAGTGAGGTGGACCCAGTAGCAAAGGGGTGGCGCCTGAAGAGTGGCGACTCCCACGTTGTTGGCACAGGCCGTGGCGGAGGGTGGTGCCACAGCTGTCATTGGTGAGCCGGTTCAGGACTCTCTCACCCTATTATAACCTTTTGTTCTTAAACTATCCGAAATGGCACCGGATTGTGGAGGCTTTTTGCTGCATTTTACTGCACTATTCACTGTCAAATGCAAGTGACATTAAGTCATTCAATGGTGTTACCATCACTGAATCCTCCACGATCAACATCTTGGGGGTTACCGCTGAGGAGGAGAAAGCAAGGACTGCAGATGCTGGAGATCAGAGTCACAAAGTGTGGTGCTGGAAAAGCACAGCAGGTCAGGCAGCATCCGAGGAGCAGGAGATTCGACATTTCGAGCATAAACTCTCCATCAGGAATGTGGGGACCATTGACCAGAAACTCAACTGGACTACACCACATATTCACAGTGGCTATAAGAGCAGGTTAGAGGGGAGGAATACTGCGGTGAGTAACTCCCCTCCTGACTCCCCAAAGCCTGTCCACTATCTACAAGGTATAAGTCAGGAGTGTGATGGAATACTCCCCATTTGCCTGGATGGGTGCAGCTCCAACAACACGCAAGAAGCTCAACACCATCCAGGACAAAGCAACCTACTTGATTGGCACCACATCTACAAATATTCAATCTCTTCACCACCGACGCTCAGTAACCGCTCACTACCACCTTCTTGAGGACAATTAGGGACGGGCAATAAAGGCTGGCCCAGCCAACAATGCCCATGTCCCACAACTGAGTAAACAAAAGGTGAGTCAAATCAGTTTGTGTCATTTGTAAATTTTATTGGTTTTACCTTCTAATGGGAAAGGGGACCGATCGTGTCATCCATTCTCCTGCAAAACAGTGTGAAACTCCCTCCTGAAGGTGGGCAATCACTGCTGCAAGGGGTACAGCAAACTCCCAGTATCACCACTCAATGGTTAGCACCGCTGTCTCATAGTCCCAGGGACCCGGGTTCGATTCCAGCCCCGGACGACAGTCTCCCTGCAGCTGCGTGGATTTCCTCCAGGTGCTCCGGTTTCCTCCCACAGTCCAAAGATGTGCAGATTAGGGTGGATTGGCTATGCTGAATTACCCACGCTGTCCAGGGATGTGCAGGCTGGGAGGATTAGCCGTGGGAAATGTAGGGTTAGGGCGGGTGGAGGGGATGGACCTGCTCTTCATAGGGTCGGTCTTGACTCAATGGGCCAAATGGCCATGCTCCCACACCGTAGGGATTCTATGACCAGCAAGAAATGAAGGAAAGGTACCTCATATGACCACTGGAGACCCTGAGATCCCAGTCCAGAGAGTTGAAGCATGGAACTGAAGATGAGTCACCAGTGCAGTACTGTAGCAATGCTGCACTGTCAGGGGAACTGTCTCTTGGTGCACATCAATCCATACAACGGAATGTTCTGGCTCTTTCTGGGACTGGCTGGCAAAATCCCGGCATGACAAGAGTGGATACACTACAAAAAGTTTTTGTCCTAAGCTTGTGAAAAGCAAAATATAGGTGCATGTCTTTTTTTTCAAATGTTTTATTGCATGCATTGTTGGTCTCCTTATCTGAGGAAGGATGTTGTGGCTAAGAAGAGAGAGTATGACGAAGGTTTATCACATTGACTCCTGGCATGGCAAGCCTGATGTACGGTGAGAGACTGATTGGTTTGGATTGCATTTGCTTGAGTTTCGAAGAATGAGAAGTGGGGGGCAAGTTACGGAAACCTGTAAATTTCTCACAGGATTAGACAGGATAAGCGCAGGAAGGACGTTCCTGATAACCAGGGGGTCCAGAACCCAGGGGCCACGGTCTAATGATACGAGGTACATCATTCAGGCCTGAGACAAGGAGAGATTTCTTCACCTAGAGAACGGGGACCCTGTGGAATTTTCTGCCACTGAAAGCAGTTGAGGCCGAAACATGCATATTTTTGAGAAGGAGTTAGACATAGTTCTTTGGCTGAAAGGAATCAGAGTGGTATGGGTTGAAAGCGGGAACAGGGGGCTGAGTTGGATGATCAGCCATGATCCAATTGAATGACGGATGGGCTGAATGGACTGAGCTTCTTCAGGTCACGTCGCGGGCTCCCGTATGTCCACCTGAGAGGACATCATAGGTTTCCGAGAGTTCATACTTACTCAGGCCCCTTTGCCGATATTCCCTGCAGGTTATGTATTTTTGCCCACTTCTGTCCCTGGAATGGAAGATGGTGAAGCGATAGGGCCGTGCCTCAAGCCTCAACTAAACCTCACTTGCAGCCTGAGAGTGAGACCGATAAAGGGTCCACAGCTGTAAATGATCCACATAGGCCCACCCCTGACCACCACTGTCCCCACTGAGGGACACCACTGGCTTCCTATACCCCCAGCCCCCACACCCATCCCCATCAACCAAATCCCTGAGTTACTCCTTTGCAGTGAGGAGAAGCAGGATGTCAGATAATAAGCTGACCATTTTACTTCCTGTTTTCAATCGTGCCCTTGTAACCACAGAACATTAATGACAGATGGCTTCCTATTGGAGAACACTGTACTGAGAGGCAGGGGTCGTGGCCACAGAATTCCGAACACTGAGTGGTTTATGGTCATGGAGATATGGAATGGAGGTGGGGTTGTTGGGGGAGGGGATCAGGTTTAACTCCAAACAGCAAGGCCCTGTGCAGTCCCTGGCCCTCGGTCTCTGAGGGAGCGTTGTCACAGCGACAGTGTCCTTTTAAATTGGGGCCTAAACCTGCAGAGCACTTTGCAGCCTGAGGGCACGGTCGCTGAGTGAACGGGTTGTGAGGCGTTTGGTGTAGCCTAGCAGACCGCTTTTGAGGTGACCTCCCTTTGATTCTAGTAGCCCTAACATTCCCACCCCCCCCCCCCTCCTGCATTTCTGGGTTCTCGCTAAACGTTGGCTTTAGTCATTCGGTGGAGAATGGGAGTGTGGCAGAGGATGTCTCGGGGGCAGGGGGATTACGGTCAGCGCAAGCTGCAAGGGCAATGGAATTAAAATCAATCAGGGCCTGACCAACAGTTTACACTCTCTCCCCTCTATCAGCCCCACAACCTCACCTCTGACCACCCCCACCCTGGGAATGGAGAGAAGGTGTCCCCACCCCCAACCGACACACCCTGCCACCCCCCCCACCCTCACACATATTTCCCATCCCCACCCTCACACATATGCCCACACATACCCCACACCCACACACCCCTACCACAGCATATACCTATACCTCCACACATATACCCATGTTTAACCCCACCTGCACACATGCACACCCAACCCCACACACTCTGCCACCCCCACCCTCGCACACACCCAAACATAGCGCCCAAACACACAGCTCATCTCAACTCTCGCCCTCACACACACACCATCCTCACCCCCGCGACTCACAACTCGCCACCCTGTGCACATATCCCCGTCCCTAAACCCCACACACACACCCCCCCAACCCATGCACATATCCCCAACCCAATCCCCACACACACCCCCTACTGCTGCACAAACCTCCCATCTCTGCACACACACCCTTTACCTACACACCCCACTCCCACACCCGCACACACACCCCCTATCCCTGCACACACCCCGTACCCCCACATACACACACACACCCCCTACACCCACACACACACCTTACCCCACACACACCCTGTCCCCGCATACACACACCCTACTCATACAGGCATACAAACCCCACACCCACATACTCCCTACCCCACACACACCCCCTACCCCACACACATCCCCTACCCCACACACACCCCCTAGCCCCGCACACACACACGCTCTCTCCCCACCCCCACACAGGTGCGCAGGTGCACACACACAAATAGACCCACCCCCATCTTTACATACACACACCCACATAACCCCACACACACACACACACAGACACACACACACACACACACACACACACACACACACACCCCACCCCCATGTTCACTCAATACCCACATAAACATTCCCATCCCCAAACCGCATACACGGTACCCCACCCTCACACACACCTACACACTAACTCCCACCTCCACAAAAACACACCTCACACCAATACACACACACCACACACCCCCACACACACCAACACATACACCCACACACCTCCCCACCCCCACAAACACACCTCACCCCAACACATATACCCACACACACTCCACCTCACCTCCACACACACAGCCCCCACTTCCACACCGCAACATTCAGCGCCCCCACCCACACACACCCGACACCCCAACCCCACACATTCCCCGTCCCACCTGCTTCTGTACCATAAGACTGACGTAAAAGAGGAAGTAGGCCATTCAGCCCATTGAGTCTCCCCCAGCTTTCGATAAGTTCACAGCTGACCTGATAACCCTCAACTCCACATTCTCCTTTTTGCTTGACTCCTGTCCTGAATAAAACCCTGTCCATCTCAGCCCTGAATATACCTAACCACCAAGCCTCAACAGCCTGCCCAATAAGTAGAGAACTATTGCCAGTTTGGAGTGAGGAGGTGTGGCTTTCTGGGGCAGTAAGAAGGGCTATATAAATGCAGCTTCTCTCCGTCCTTTCTATCATCCATGTGTGTATTGTGACAGTTGTTATTGGCAAGCTGACCAACCGTGGAGGGCTTCACATCCGAGCCCACTGCTTTGTGTACCCACCCTGTGTGTGTATATAATCCTCATAAACCTTACACACACACAGACTCACACAAACACACACTCTCACACACATATACACATACAGACATGCACTCACACACACCCTCACACACACAGAAACACACACTCTCACATGACCCCCCACCCCCGCGCCATACACGCACACACACACCCTCACACCCCCTCTCACATACGCCCTCACACCTTCTCTCACACACACACACTCACAAAGACACATACATACACACATAGACACACACACACAAACACAGACACACATCCCTCTCTCTCATACGCACAGACACACACTCTCACACACCCCTTCACACGCACACACATATACACACAGACACACACTCTCACACACCCCTTCACACGCACACACACACACATATACACACAGACACACACTCTCACACACCCTCTCACACACATTCACACACTTCCTCATATACGCACACATAGACACACACACACACGCGTGCAAGCACAGGAATCCTGAGCATTGTTTCCATTCCTTGAATTCCAACTGGATTTATCAGTTAATAGTTTATGGCTTTATTACCTTAGTAATGGACCCCTGCCCACTCTCCCACACCTCCCCAACTCCATCTGACATCTTCTTTACACTTTTGAACCTCTTCCATTATTTGATGTTTGTGAGGGAGGATCTCTTGTCCCACAGGCTGAAGCAACAGCCCACTTCTCTCACTGATGTCCGTGCAGATACCTGACTCCTGTCGCATTGTCACTGACCAGTGCTGGAACCTCTGTTGTTTGTAATGTACAGAAATTATTTGGATGAAATTGTAGATGGTCTTATTCGTAACTTTGCTGTTGACGTGAAAATGAGTGGAATTGTGGACAGTGAGGAAGGTTGATAAAGGATATAGCAGGATATAAATCCACTGGAAAGTTGAACAGGGAAAATGGCAGATGAGCAAGTGTGAGGTGATGCGTATTGGGAAGTCAAATGCAGGAGTGAAGCATAAAATAAATGGCAGGAGCATTGATGTACAGAGGGATCTTGGGACACGTGTACATTGCTCCCTGAAAGTGGCAAACCAAGTGGTTAAGATGGTAAGGAAGACATACAACATGCTTGTCAGTGCACTGTGTATGGAAGATGGCAAGTCATGTTGCAGCTCCAAAAAAAAAATTTTAGTTAAGGCCACACTTGGAATATTGTGTACAGTTCTGGTAGCCAGACTATAGGAAGGCTTTGGAGAGGGTGCAAAAGAAGCTTACCAGGATGGGAGTGCATTAGCTATAAGGAGAAGTTGGACAAACTTGGGTAGTTTTTGCCAGAGTGTTGGAGGCTGAGGGGGGGACTTGATAGAAATGCATAAACTTCTGAGAGGCAATGGTTAAGGTGGATAGTTAGAATCTTTTTCCCAGGCTGTAACTACCAGAGTATAAGGTGAGAGAGCGAAAGATTAAGGAATG
The DNA here is from genome assembly GCF_047496795.1 of Chiloscyllium punctatum. Taxonomy (NCBI): domain Eukaryota; kingdom Metazoa; phylum Chordata; class Chondrichthyes; order Orectolobiformes; family Hemiscylliidae; genus Chiloscyllium; species Chiloscyllium punctatum. The sequence goes on from NC_092764.1 coordinate 74,550,284, forward strand.
TGTAAGAGGCAAGTCTTCACTCAGAGGGTGATAGGTGCCTGGAACACGCTATCAGAAAGACAGTAGAAGCAGATGCGATAACAACATTGAAAAGATATTTAGATGGGTACAGGAACAGGCATGGAATAGAAGGATACAGACCATGTACAGGGAGATGGGATCAGTTTTTTTTTAAATTAGATAACTGACAGTGTGGAAACAGGCCCTTCAGCCCAACAAATCCACACCCACCCTCCGAAGAGCAACCCACCCAGACCCATTCCCCTACACCTAACACTACGGGCAATTTAGCATGGCCAATTCACCTAACCTGCACATTTTTGGACTGTGGGAGGAAACCCACGCAGACACGGGGAGAATGTGCAAACTCCACACAGAGAGTCGCCTGAGGTGGGAATTGAACCCGGGTCTCTGGCACTGTGAGGCAGCAGTGCTAACCACTGTGCCACCCCAGCTGAAGGGCCTGCTCCCATACTGTAATGTTCTATGTTCTATGTTTAACTATTCTTAAGAGAGTGGGCTTCACCACAGTGGAGATCTGATATTTTCAGCTTTGTAACGGACTTGCCTCTGGAGTTTTCGACCTCGTGGTCCAGTCTTTGACTTGACTCGCACAACCCGTTGCCACTACCTCACCGGGGAGACCCCCCAACTTTCATTCAGCTCAGACCTCTCAATCTGTCTGACTTGTCTGACCCTACCAGGAGGTATACTGACAACGGTGTCAACTCACTGAGTCCCAGGCCTGTTTTCCACCTCCTCGGTGCATTACCGAGGGGAAAGGGGTAGTGTAGACGGTAAAACTGTAGTTGGGTCCGCCAAGAGTTAATCCCTCCGCTACTTTGCTGCTCAGATATGAGAAGCTTGGTTTCACTTTCCGAGTGGGCCTCGTGAACTGGAGTGTTCCCAAAAGGTGCAGGTCCAATCCGCGTCCTCTGTTCTGCTTGTAACTCCCCACTCCATCAGGGTGCTGTTGTACCTGCTTGACTGGGAGTCAGTCATGCATCTGGAATAGGCCATGCAGATAGAATTCCTCAATACAATGCAGACACTTGGTGGAGGTAGCACTTCAAAACAACTGGCCTGTGCCAGACTTTGTGGCCCAGTGGGAACTGAGCTCATCCCCTGGGAGTGTGGGGGAAGAGCATGATGTGCAAACTACACGCCACAGGTTATTGTCATGACGGGAAATAGCGTTCGTTCATTCCGGTTGCAAACACTTACCCTCGGAGCTTTGTCTTTAAAGAAACAGGGTTTTCCTGAAGAAATGTTTTTGACCTTGCAACGAGTACATTTACCAGAGGCTGGCAGTGTTCTGCCCAGGCATTGGCTTTGCCACCTCAGGTCCTAACTGGAGCCGGCCCTTGCAAGCTCTAGCTGATTCGGATCTGGAGAAGTTTCACTGCAAGTCTGGTGTTGAACGGGTCGGCCTGGCGGCAAGGTATCGAATCCCACCATGGCAGATGGTAAACTGAAAGTCAATTCATAAATCTCTCCTCAAGGGCAACTGGGGATGAGCTACAAATGCCAGATTTGCCAGTCACCCACATCCCAAGGAATAATAAAGAAAATGACCTCAGTTGAGTTCCCCTGCTTGTTCCTGATTTACATTGTTTCCCTATTGGGAGCAAATCTTCAGCTGCCTTAGTGTTGGAATTCCAGACCAAAATGTCTTTGTTCCTCTGCATCCCAGCCTTACTTCCTTTTTTACAATCTCGAAAGGCCATCTTTTTGAACAAGTCTCAGATGTAAAGGGACACTGTGATTCATGACTGCTCCCCCCCCCCCCCCCCCCCACCCCACCCCCACCCCTCCCCCACCACCCCGTTTAGATAAAGGACTGTCCCAAGGCCCATCGGACCTTCACTAAAACAATCCACCTCCTCAGGGACATTTCACAGAATCCCTACAGTGCAGAACTAGGCCATTCAACCCACCAAGTCTACAGCAAGATTACTCCCGAAATTCAGAACACATTTTAAGAGAGTTTGTTTCACTGGGTTATCATCTGGGATCTCCTCAGGCCCAGACACTTTTCAATAGACTTTGTCCAATTTTGCAAACACTCTTCATAGAGTCATAACTCACTTGGATGATGTGCCGATGAATGGGGAAACAGCTGAGGAGCATGTTTGGAGGAAGTACTTACAAACAGAGGGGCTCATCCTTAATGGCAAGTGGGAATTCTTGAAGAAATCCATTCACTCACCTTTGGTAAGGCCTCTTCTGGGGTATCGTGTCCAGTTCTGGTTGCCTAGTTATAGGAAGGATAGTATTAAGCTGGAGAGGATTCAGAAGAGATTTACCAGGATGTTGCCAAGAAAGAAGGGTTTGAGTTATAAGGAGAGGCTGGATAGGCTGGGACTTTTTTCACTGGAGGTTGAGAGGTGACCCTATAGAGGTTTATAAAATAACGAGGGGTATAGATAAGATGAATGGCAAGTGTCTTTTCCCTAGGGTAGGGGATTTCAAGACTAGGGGGCATACTTTTAAGGTGAGAGAAGGAGGATTGAAAAAGACGAAGGAAAACCTTTCTACACAGAAAGTTATTCGTGTGTGGAATGAACTTCCAGAGGGAGTGATGGATGTGGGTACAGTTGCAACATTTAAAGGACGTTTAGATAAGTGCGTGAATAAGAAATGTTTGGAGGGATATGGGCCAAGCGTGGGTAGGTGGGACTAGTTCAGTTTGGGATTATGGTCAGCATGGACTGGTTGGACCGAAGGGTCTGTTTCAGTGCTGTATGACTCTCTGACTCTATGATCTCTTGGGGCACATTGTCAACAGTGATGGCATAATGACAGATCCTCAGATGGTTGCAATCTTTAAGTCAGTTCAGGACAATCAGAGACTTTTAAGGATGGTAAACCAGTTAGAAAAATATTACCTTACATAGCAATGATTCCAGGATGTTGGAGACTGGAACAATATCACTGTTCCTTCACTATCACTGGATCGAAATTCTGGAATTCCCTCCCTAACAGCACCAAACATGCCCTTAAACCTCGTGGGCTGCAGAGGTCCAAGATGACAGCTGACCACCGGCTTCTCCTGGCTGACTCGTGATGGGGAATGATTAACCAGCAAGTGGTGCCCACATCCCACGGAGGAATGAGAAACAAATGTCCTTTCTAACTGTCTTAGCAGCTGATCCGTCGGGTCCAGGATTCAGAGCCACGTCCTTCCAGGAATAACCAGATAGGTTTCGCAAACGAGTCTATCAGACAGACATTCAACAGAGTATATCGTGATTGAGTAGGAATCTTGATGCGTCCAAGATGACTCTTACCATACAAAGCATTCTATCTGGATTGATCGCAGTGTGGTACAGCAACTGCTCTGCCCAAGACCGCTAGAAATTACAGAGTTGTGAACACAGCCCTGTCCATCACACAAACCAGCCTTCCATCCTTTGACTCTATCTATACCTCCCACTGCCTAGGGAAAGCAGCCAACATAATCAAAGACCCCCTTCCACCCTGGTTATATTCTCTTTCACCCTTCAGTTGGGCAGAAGATACAAAACTTTGAAAACATGCACCAACAGATTCAAGAACAGTTTCTTCCCAACTCCTGGGAAGAACTCCAACATCATGGGGTGGAACGATGTCTCAGTGGTTAGCACCGCTTCCTCACAGCGCCGGAGACCCGGGTTCAATTCCCGCCTCAGGCGACTGACTGTGTGGAGTTTGCACGTTCCCCCCATGTCTGCATGGGTTTCCTCCGGGTGCTCCGGTTTCCTCCCACAGTCCAAAGATATGCAGGTCAGGTGAATTGGCCATGCTAAATTGCCTGTAGAGTTAGGTACATTAGGTCAGAGGGAAATGGGTCTGGGTGGGTTACTCCTCGGAGTTGTGGACTTGTTGGGCAGTAGGGCCTGTTTCCACATTGTAGGGAATCGAATCCTATCAGAGTCACAAATGGGCCTCTCAAAGATTAAAGTTGATCTTCCTCTGTGGCTGTTTCTCTGGATTCTGTTCTATTGCCCTGATGTACTAGTGGAAGGTATGATTTACCTGGATACAACACAACACAATATTTTTCACTGTGACAATAATAAATCAAGCATTGGAGGCTGAGGGATGACTTTACAGAGGCTTATTAAATCATGAAGGGCATGAATAGGGTAAACAGACAAGGTTTTTTCCCTGAGGTAGGGGAGTCCAGAACTAGAGGGGCATAGGTTTATGGTGAGAAGGGAAAGATTTTAAAGGGACCTAAGGGGCAACCTTTTCATGCAGAGGGTGGTAGGTGTATGGAATGAGCTGCCAGAGGATGTGGTGGAGGCTGGTACAATTGCAATATTTAAGAGGCATCTGGATGGGTATATGAAAAGGAAGGGTTTGAAGGGATATGGGCCAAGTACTGGCAAATGGGACTAGATTAATTTAGGTTATCTGGTTGGCATGGATGAGTTGTTTGCTGTACATCTCTATAATTCTATAACTCCAAATCAAATCAAAACACCGGAAGGTTTCCAATCACTATCGATAGTGCCAGGGTACAATGTGCATGGAAAAATGCATATTGTCACAGCAATGTAGACTGCATGGCGGACAAGTAATCCAGAACCGCAAGTTAATGATTCGGCAATGTGGGTTCAAATCCCACCATGGCAGAGGGCGGAATTTGAATTCAATGAAAATAAAATCTGGAACAAAAAGCTAAATCGTCAGCTGTCCTAAAAAAAAAACCCAATCTGGTTCACTAATGTGCTTTAGGGAGGGAAATCTAACATCTTTACCTGGTCAGGCATACATGAGACAACAGATCCACAGCAATGTGGTTGATTCTTAACTGCCCTTGGGAAGGCTAATGAAGGCTTGACTGGTACAAAAACAAATAATAAAAAACCCTTGCCCAACAATCAAATCTTTTAAACAGGACATAATACCACAGACCCTGGAATCATGCAACATCAGAGAACTAGGGACAAGACAACATTATATGAGCATGATCTCTTAATGGTTATTAACCTTTAAACATATTTATTCATATAAAATGGACCGCAAGGCATTGCTAGTAACTTCTTCCATCAGATCTCTGCCGCATGTGATCGTACATTATACAAAAGCTCCTCATGCACATACTCAGTAGCTATCACTAGTTAACCCTTTACTGTACATCTCTCCTTCACCAAGTTTTTTTTTTGACTTGGCAAGCCATTTATACCATTAGCTTTTCTGGAAACCAGAAATGTAAACAGGAAACGTTGAAGATCATGTGGAGGATGAAATACAGCGTGTCTTCTGTCATATTTCAGAAGAATGTTAGAAATGTAATTGGTTTTAAGTGAGTGCAGAGGCAGGGAAAAGGAGGATGGGGAAAGAGAGGGACTGTTATAAGGATGGACTACTCAGGAGGTTAGGTGGGATTAACGGGTTGATGATGCAAGGCCAAAGTGTTATGGTAACAGGACAAGTTGGGCAGGGAATTGGCACAACGGTAATATCACTGGACTAATAATCCAGAGCCCCTGGGTAATGGTCTGGGGACACGAAAGAGGGTGAACTTTCAATTTTGAAAAGATTGGACTGAATAAAAAAAGACGATTCATGGGGTGACCATGTAAGTATTGTCAGATAACCCCATCTAGTTCACTAACGTCCTTAAGGGGAGGAAAATGCTGTCCTTGACTGGTCTGGTCTACGCGTGACTCCAGCCCCATGGCAATGTGGTTGACTCTTCGTTTCAGGAAACATCTCTGAGACTCACACATCAAACAACCCCAATGCCCTGTGGCCGACCACTTCAACTCCCCCTCCCACTCCCTCAAGGAGATGCAAGTCCTGGGCCTCCTCCAGCACCAAATCCAAGCCCCCCGAAGTCTGGAGGAAGAACGCCTCATCTTCCGCCTTGGGAACCTCCAACCACACGGCATCAATGTCGACTTCACCAGTTTCCTCATCTCCCTCCCCCCACCTCATCCCAGATCCAACCCTCCAACTCGGCTCTGCCCTCTTGACCTGTCCTACATGTCCATCTTCCTTCACACCTATCCACTCCACTCTCCCCTTCAACCTATCGCCATCATCCCCTACCTCCATCAACCTATTGCCTTCCCAGCAACCTTACTCCCACCCGCACCCCACCCTCCTATTTATCCCTCAGCCCCGTTGACCCCCTCTTCCTATATTCCCGATGAAAGGCTTATGCCCGAAACGTCGACTCTCCTGCTCCTCGGATGCTGCCTGACAGGCTGGGATTTTTCCAGTGCCACACTTTTCGAATCTGATCCCCAGCGTTTGCAGTCTTCACTTTCACCGAGTCGCAATTAGGGATAAGCCAGACGCCCAGGGCCTATTTTGAGGAACAGCAGGCGAGTTCTCACCTCTGTCCTGGGCAAAAAAATGTACTGAAAACCCAACAAAGGTGGCTGCTCATTACGTTGCTTGTTTGTGGTAGCTGGCAGGTTGAAAAGGGGCTGCCACATTTTGTCCATTGCAGCTTTGCAGCGATGACTCTTCAGTCACACTGTATTGACTGTGAAGAGCTTTGAGACTCCTGAAGTTACAAAACTTTGTCCAGAGCAGCTGATCCTGGGCTTGATTAGTTGGGATGGACAGGAGTTGACCCTCAAGGAGAGCAGTTCATCAAAGCTCTTTAATGCGTCAGCAATGAACACCAGTTTCTTTAAAAGAGGGCTCTCTGGTACACTGCATTTGATGTGATTTAAGCTTCATTATCACGCGTACTCAAGTACAGGAGAACATTGAAAAGTGTAGAATGTCGCTGCATTGGGGTGTCATATTAGGTACAAAGGTACCTGGGTACAAAATGTAGTTACAAGATGTCACCTGGACAAAGTTAAAAGTAAAAAATTGCTATTGTTCTGAGTATAATTAGAAAAATAAAAGAATATAGTGAAAAGTTAACATTACAGCCCTTTCTGGTATCAAGTGGAAAAATAAAGGAACAAAGGTAATAGGTCAAGTCTTTCTTAAGCCCTCTTTCTTAGGCAGTACAGTGGCTCAGTGGTTAGCACTGCTGCCTCACAGCGCCAGAGACCTGGGTTCAATTCCCGCATCGGGCAACTGTTTGTGTGGAGTTTGTACATTCTCCCCGTGTCTGTGTGGGTTTCCTCCGGGTGCTCCGGTTTCCTCCCACAGTCCAAAGATGTGCAGGTCAGGTGAATTGGCCATGCTAAATTGCCCGTAGTGTTGGGTGAATGTAGGGGAATCGGTCTGGGTGGGTTGCTCTTCGGAGGGTTGGTGTGGACTGGTTGGGCTGAAGGGCCTGGTTCCACCCTGTAGGGAATGTAATCTAAAGTGGAAGGATTCAGTCTCCTCCAGCTCTCTGATAAACCTTTGGCTTCCTGGTCTCCACAGCGCAGATGCAGGGGGAGCACCCTCACCGACAAATTGGGCTCACTCTGACCACGTTGGGCTCTGGGTCCACAGACCATTCCCTGTACCACTCCTCCATCTGACACCGTTCCTAGCCCACTGCCCCTTCCCTGTACCACTCCTCCATCGGACACTGCTCCGGACCCACAGCCCATTCCCTGTACCACTCCTCCATCGGACACCGCTCCGGGCCCACAGCCCATTCCCTGTACCACTCCTCCATCCAACACCGCTCCGACCCCACAGACCCTTCCCTGTACCACTCCTCCATCGGACACCGCTCCGGACCCACAGCCCATTCCCTGTACCACTCCTCCATCGGACACTGCTCCGGACCCACTGCCCCTTCCCTGTACCACTCCTCCATCGGACACCGCTCCGGGCCCACAGCCCATTCCCTGTACCACTCCTCCATCCAACACCGCTCCGGACCCACAGCCCCTTCCCTGTACCACTCCTCCATCGGACACCGCTCCGGACCCACTGCCCCTTCCCTGTACCACTCCTCCATCGGACACCGCTCCGGACCCACAGCCCATTCCCTGTACCACTCCTCCATCGGACACTGCTCCGGACCCACAGCCCATTCCCTGTACCACTCCTCCATCGGACACCGCTCCGGACCCACAGCCCATTCCCTGTACCACTCCTCCATCGGACACCACTCCTGACCCACTGCCCCTTCCCTGTACCACTCCTCCATCGGACACCGCTCCGGGCCGACAGACCCTTCCCTGTACCACTCCTCCATCGGACACCGCTCCGGGCCGACAGACCCTTCCCTGTACCACTCCTCCATCGGACACTGCTCCGGACCCACAGCCCCTTCCCTGTACCACTCCTCCATCCAACACCGCTCCGACCCCACAGCCCCTTCCCTGTACCACTCCTCCATCGGACACTGCTCCGGACCCACAGCCCCTTCCCTGTACCACTCCTCCATCCAACACCGCTCCGACCCCACAGCCCCTTCCCTGTACCACTCCTCCATCGGACACTGCTCCGGACCCACTGCCCCTTCCCTGTACCACTCCTCCATCCAACACCGCTCCGACCCCACAGACCCTTCCCTGTACCACTCCTCCATCGGACACCACTCCTGACCCACTGCCCCTTCCCTGTACCACTCCTCCATCCAACACCGTTCCTGACCCACTGCCCCTTCCCTGTACCACTCCTCCATCGGACACCGCTCCGGACCCACAGCCCATTCCCTGTACCACTCCTCCATCGGACACCACTCCGGACCCACAGCCCATTCCCTGTACCAGATCTCAAGGTGGAGGTCAATGTATTGGGTCTGCAGGATGACCTTGCACCTTAGGACTGGGGAGGGCTGAGCAGGTGGGTCTGGGTAGTTAGCACAGATTATCTAGCATCTGGTGATCTCCCAGAGTATTCCATGTGTGGGGCACAAGCTGCTGAAAGTTTTCTGCTGCTTAGTTGTTTGCCATTTGCATAATTGATTCAGATGCAGGCACTGTGACTAATTCCCTCCCTTTGGATCCATGTAGCCGCAGCCAGCGCTTATCCATCAAAGGGGTAAATTCAATTCCTATCCCAGTGCCTCCTTGGCACTCTCAGTACCAAAGCTTCCTTTTCTCTCCCCCCTCAAACCATCCCCCCACCCCTTGGCTCCTGACACCACTAGCTTGCACTGAGCACTAGTCTGGAAACAGTGAATGCAAGGCAGTCTGATTGGGAGCAGGCAAAGTTTCTGGGCTGAACTCAAACCCAAAGCTGAAAGTACCCTCATTGAGGAATCACATGCATGCGTGCGCGCACATACACAAACACACACACACAAAGAAAGATGCAGATACACACAGAAACACAAAGACACACACACAAACAGACACACGCATGTACACAAAGACAAAACATTTAATCAGACAGGCACATACACACATGCACACACAGATGCACACATACAAACACACACACATAGACACAGACTTGCACAAGAGTAGAGACATATACAAATGGATACATCTGCCCGGCAATATTCAATATCTCCACTCATATATGAGAAATGGACAGAGTGCTAAATGGTACTAACAGCAATATAGATGAAAGAAAGAGTTGCCTGTATTATAACACCAATCTCCCCAAGCACGTCATCATCAGTGAAGGAGTTTTGAATTTTAGCTGTTCGAAGAACCAAGCGATGAGCATTGGCCAGGATGCTGGGGATAACTACCCTGCTCCTCTTCAATGGGATCTTTGAGGTGTCTGACAGAGGTAATGGGACCTGGGTTCACTATCTCACCCAGAAGCTGGCATTTCCAACAATGCAGCATTCCTTCCTTCAGTTTGATGCTGAGGTGCCGGAGTCTCTGAAGTGAGACTGGACCTTCTGACTCGGGCAGGGCAATACCTTCCCTTACACAATACAAGCCTGAGTCCGATGGCAGGTTCTCTCCACCACTGTCACCCTGGCTACCTGACCTCCTCACTGCGCCCATTCCCAACAAGCTAGTTGTTCTTCAATGTAAGTTTGACAAACCCAGCACCATCCATTACGACATGTCCAGAGGAAAACAAGGACATTAAAATTATTTTCTCGTTTTCTTCCTCTTCCTCTGCTGGTGTTCTGAGCTCTTACCGGAGTCTGTTTCCATAGCAACTAATAAACCTTGAGAACTGTGGCATTTCAACCACCTGACCTGAGAAACAGCCTGAATAGTAGGCAGCAGTATGGGCAATTTATTCAGGGATAGCTATTTAATAGCAAGTGGCAGAGGTCATTGGAATATAATTTTAATGAACTTAATTAGTACAACTATACAAGCTGATTCTCTCAACAACTGTGGGTAGCTAAGACCTGGGCCTAAGGAATTCCACACCTTAGCAATGACAGGTTAATGTCTTCATTGACCTGGCTACAGGGTGGATGCCTGCATTTGCCCCATGTTAGAGGTCACAGGACTACAGCAGAAGACTAAGCAGAAGGTTAAGTTTCATATTCCTAACCCTCGGACACAATGTATATTCCCATCTCTCCAGTAATTTCCACCCCATACCATTTCTTTTGCGACCCAACCAACCAACATGATCTTCAACTGATCAGAAAAGCTTCTGCCCAGCGACCTGTCCTATGTTATGTCCCATTCCCCTCTCAGCCCCTAGCCTTCCTGTCACTGTCACTTTGCTGATGCTCTTGGTGCAAAAAAGGTTCTTATTTCTGCACTGCCTCTGCCCACCTCAGCTCCTTTCTCCAGCTCTGTCCTTCCACCTGCCTCTGCCGTCCTCCACAATACCAACCTCACCCCGCCCCTGCCGAGTAATCAGATTTCCTGCAACAATGCGCTAAAAACACATTGGAACGGCATCCCTAAACCCCCAGTGCCTCACTCCCACTGTCAAGAAGATCTTCACTACCACAGAGGTCACTTCCTAATTACTGCTTAAGAATTTTGTGATACAGCAAGATATTGGTGCTAAAAGACTACACACGCACACACAACCACACACACTCATTCACACTCACATTCATACCAACACACACATGCACAAATTCATACGCACACTCACATACAACGGCACACACACTCATTCACACTCACACACACAAATAGGGGAGCCCAGCGAAAAAGGTTCACCAGACTGATGCCGTAGGTAGCAGACTGACATATGAAGAAAGATTGGATTGACTGGTCTGGTACAGGAATTTAGAACACTGTCAAGTGGGGAGGTCTCATAGAAACATCTAAAATTATGATGCAACTGGGCAGGCTGGATGTGGGAACAATGTCCCCGATGTTGGGGAAGTCCAGAACGAGGGTTCACAGACTCAGGATAAGGGGTGAGCCATTCAGAACTGAGAGGAGGAGGAATTTCTTCACCCAGAGAGTCGTGAATCTGTGGAATTCACTCCCAAGGAAGTTGCTGGGGCCAGTTCATGAGGTATATTCAAAAGGGAGCTAGAAGGGATCAAGGGGTATGGAGAGAAAGTGGGAATGGGATACTGAGCTTGCATGATCAGCCACTATCATATTGAATGGTGGTGCTGGTTCAAAGGGCTGAATGGCCTCCTCCTGCACCTGTTTTCGATGTTTCTATACACTGTCTTCCACATGATTGGTCGAAGGTCATGACACAGCATCTTACTTACAGAACTGTCATATGTTTTATGGTCAATATTCTCACAAAACCCTTCAATATGGGCTTGCAAACTGTTAAACCCATTGACGGATTGGTTGGAGGGAGGGTGGCTGATTGAATGTAGAGCACAGTGAGAGAGGGAGAATGAGCACAGTGAGCATCAAGGTGGAGCCATTTCTTGCTAAAACCTCAGCATTCTGAATTAAACCAAGAGTATATGTTACAGTTGATATGAGTCAAACTGAGAGTCTAAGGGCAGTGGGTATGGTTTAGTACAGGACTACTTGCACGCCAAATAGCGGAAACCAGTGTGCATTAGACAGAGCTAAGTGTGATCCCACAAACCATGGATCGGATCGGAGCTTGGCAGTCCTGCCACAAAGATAGTGGACAATGAAACATCTCACTGTAGGAGGAGGCTCCACAAATACCCCCATCCTCAGTGATGGATGAGGCCAATACGTCAATGCAAAGGATAAGGCTGAACATTTTTAAGAGTTAAATGGATGATTCATTTGGCCTCCTCCTGAAGTTTCCAGCATCTTGGATGCCAGTCTTCAGCCAATTCTATTCATTCCATGTGATGTCAAAAGTGGCTGAAGGCATTGAATACTGAAAAGGCCACAGGCCCTGACAATATCCCAGCAATGGCACTGAAGAGTTGTGCTCCAAAACCTGCCACTCCCCTAGCCAAGCTGTTCCAGTGCTGTTAGAGTACTAGCATCTTCCCATCAATGTGGAAAATTGCCCAGTTATGTCCCAAGCAATCATCACCCCCACCTTTCCTCATCCCAATCATTAGTAAAGTAACTGAAGGAGTTGTTGATAGTGAAATCAGGTAGAAATGTTTTTCAGCAATGATCTGCTCGCCGAAGTTGAGTTTAAATTTCTCCAGGGCCAGTCAGCTCCTCACAGACTTTGTCCAAACATGGACAAAAGAGCTGCATTGCAGAGCTGAGTGGAAAGTGACCACCCTTGACATTGAGGCTACATCAATGAGTGGAGCACCAAAGGACTTCAGTAATTTAATGGGCATGGCAAGGAGAATTTTCCCATGGCTTGAGTCATATTGAGAATAGAAGAAAATGGCTGATTTTGACAGAGGCCAGTATTCCTGGCCCCATGAAAAGTTCCAGAGGGTAGTATCCCAGCTCCAACCATGGTCAGCTCCTTCGTCAAGACCTTCCCTCCATCATGGTGCTGCATCCACTGCTTTTCATCACTTATATAAATGATTTGGATGTGAACATAGGAGGTGTGGTTAGTAAGTTTGCCGATGACACCAAAATTGGAGGTGTAGTGGACAGCAAAGAAGGTTACCTCGCACTACAATGGGATCTTGATCAGATGGGCTAATCAGCCAAGGAGTGGCAGATGGAGTCTAATTTAGATAAATGTGAGGTGCTGCATTTTGGAAAGGCAAATCAAGGCAGACTAACACCCTTATGGTAAGGTCCTGTGGAGTGTTGCTGAACAAAGAGTCCTTGGAGTACTGGTTCATAGTTTCTTGGAAGTAGAGTATCAGGTAAATAGGATAGTGAAGAAGGCATTTGGTATACTTGCCTTTATTGGTCAGGGCATTGAGTATAGGAGTTGGGAGGTCATGTTGTGGCTCTACAGGACATTGGATAGGTCAAATTTGGAATACTGCGTTCAATTCTGGTCTCCCTGCTCTCAGAAGGATGTTCTGAAACTTGAAAGGGTTCAGAAAAGGTTCAAGGATGTTTCTAGGATTGGAGGGTTTGAGCTACAGGGAGACGCTGCACATGCTGGGACCCTTTTCCCCCCTGAAGTGTAGGAGGCTACGGGGTGACCTTGTAAAAGTTTATAAAATCATGAGAGGTATGACTAGGATGAATAGCCAAGGTCTCTTCATCAGGTTATGGGAGGACATAGGTTTAAGGTGAGAGGGGAAAGATTTAAAAGGGTCATGAGGGGCAATATTTTCACAGATGGTGGTGTGCATATGGAATGAGCTGCCAGAGGAAGTGGTAAGGTTGGTGGGTACAATTACAACAATTAAGAGATATTTGGACAGGTGCATGGATAGGATCGGTTTAGAGAGACTGTGCCAAAAGCAGAGAAATGGACCCAGTTCAGTTTAGGAAACCTGTTGAGCATGGGCAAGTTGGGCTGAAGGGCCTGTTTCCATGCTCTATTGTCTCTATAACTCTATGACTCTATCTACAAGGCACTAGTCAGGAGTGTGATGGAATACTGCTCACTTGCCTGGATTGGTGAAAATCTAGCAACATTCAAGAAGCTTGACACCATCCGGGACAAACCAGCCCTGACACCTCAATCAGCACCTTCAATGTTCACCTCCTTCACCACTGACACATAATAGCAGCAGTGTGTGCCATCTACAAGATACACTGCAGTAACTCCCCTAGGCTCCTGTGATGGTACCTTCCAGACCCATGGCTGATCCATGGAAACACCACCACCAGTTCGTTCCCCTCCAAGACATTGTCCGGAGTTGGAAATATATCACTGTTCCTTCAGTGTTGCTGGGTCGAAACTCAGGAACTCATTTCTTGATGGTACTGTGTAGTTTGACTGCAGCAGTTGAAGACGGTCACCTCCCGTCACATTCTCATATATGGCAACAAATGCTGGCCTTAGCAATAATGCTCAAAGTTTGGAAAAATCCCTTCACAGAGGGGACTGCAACAGCTGCTCCAGACTTTGCAATACATTGTCAACAAAAAGGAAATGTAAAATTCAGTATTTCAGCATCCAATGAGGGTGAATACTAATCAACTAACTGGGTGGGTCACATTGGTAGAATGAGGTGTTATCTCAGACTTGCAGCGTTCATTGTTCCTTCTTTATCTCCATGGCAATGCCCTCCACAGTTGGCAGCTACCTCGATATGCCTTTAAGTGTTGGCTGGATTCAGCACTGTCAAATCTGAAACCTCAACAGTGTTAGTTCAATCCATTCAGCCATCATTTGTCACAGCCTTCGAGCGTACCAGCAAAAACAGTAAGATGTCTGTAACAGTAAAACCATCCTCACGAGGGGCCAACACTGCCAATGGAACATGGTGGATATCCAGCTGAGGGGTTTGCTTGCTCCTGTGGAGAAATGACTATACCCTTTCCTCTTTCACCCTTTCTCTTACCCCTGTTGAATGGCAGTTCCCCAGCCCTCTCGTCACCTCAGCATAATCCCTACAATGTAGATAGAGACATTCAGAACATCGAGGCTGCATCAATTTTCCAAAGAGCAGAAAAGATTTACAAAGACTTTGCCAGGATTGGAGGATTTGACATAGGGAGAGGCTGGATAGGCTGGGCCAGTTCACCCTGGAGCATAGGAAGTTGAGGGGTGACCTTATAGAGGTTTATAAAATCATAAGAGGAATAGATAAAATGAATAGCAAGGGTCTTTAGCAGAGGGTAGAGGAGTTCAAAACTAGAGGGCGCAAATAGAAGGTGAGAGGAAAAGATTTAAAAGAGCAGTGAGAGGCAACTTTTTCACACAGAGGGTGGTGCATTTATGGAATGAACTGTCAGAGGAAGTGATAGAGATGGGTGCAATTACAACATTTAAAAGCCATTGGAGCAAATACATGAATAGGAAAGGTTTAGAGGGATATAGGACAAACACAGTCAAATGAGACTAGTTTAGTTTGGATTGGCATGGCTGAGTTGGACCAAGGGTCTGTTTCAGTGCTGTGTGACTCTATGAATCTATAATCCTTAAGAGCATCCCACACAGCCCAACACCTCCCTATTCTCATAACCCCACATTTCCTGTGGCTAATTCACCCAGCCTGCACATACCTGGACACTACAGAGAAATTTAGCCTGTCCAATACCACCTAAGCTTTGGACTTAGATGGGAGAAAACTGGTGTACCTGGAGGAAATCTATGCAGACATGGGGAGAACATGCAAACTCCACACAGACAGTCACCCGAGGTCAGAATTGAACCCGGGTCCCTGGTGCTGTGAGCCGCCCATGTGTACATTGGACTTGTTTGGGTACAAGGGGCCCCTAGTGATTCTGATACCCCTGGCAATTAGTCAGGGAAACAGACCCTGCAGTCCCACTCGTCCGTGCACATCAGTTTCCCCAAACCTTGTCACCAGCATAGCAGATTACTGGCCTGTTTGACCTGATGCTGAAATAGCGCGTACTCTTGAGTACACTAGTCAATCGTCAGTACGGTTCTATGCTGGGAATCATCCAGCAACTACACACTGCTTCAGGCAGTATTGTGTTCACAAAGGCTAAAGGAGAACAGGGAGGAGCAGGTTAATATGTTCAACAGGTACACGAATCACAGACAAGGACTGAATGGGTTAGGGGACCTGCAAACTACTGAATGGTGAATGTGAATGGCTCACATCTTTTGATGGGCGCAGCGAGTGGTTGAAATGACAGAGGGTTTGGAATGACAGAGGGTTTGGCAGCCAATGAGTGACTGCTGCCAGGGTTTCCACCTCCATTAAAGACAGAAATCCATCCCCCACTCCCCGCAAGAACTGGAAGTCCAATCAGAGGGCTGCAGTTCAGGAACGTTACCAGAGATAGTGGTCATTACTGGGACTGCAGGTGCAGATGATGCCATATTGATGGCTGTACTAGTCAGGATTTGGGTAATGATAACAAATGATAAGCTGATAGATTCAAGGTCAGGGGAAGGAAAGAGGAAATAATATCAGGTAGGAAAGTTAAGTCATTGCAGGAGATACACTGACTATGATTGGAGTGTATGGAATCAGAACAGGGCCTGATTGTTCTTGGTATAACCTGGATATATATGATAAACCAGAAATGTTGCAATCTTTACCTGCTAAACTTGAAAGACTGAAGATGGGGATAAGGGTGTAAGTGGCTGAAAAGGTGATACAGGAGAGAGATTGAGATCAGTTGTGTGGAGAAAGGACCTATGCAGGCCAAACTAGTTACTGAACAGTCTATAATAGACCACTAGCTGAACAGATCTTCAAACGACTTCCTTCTGGGATGATTTGCTCATGCCATTGAGGAAGGTTTATTTTGGCAGAGATGTGAACCATAATGTAATGTCAGAGAGGAATGTTTCAGTACAGAGAGTTGAGAGAGACATCAACACCAGAGTAAGAAATAATAGGGTATTAGGTAGGCTCAGCATATGAAAGCAATAAAGTATGAAGGCAAGGCCAACATTTATTGTCTGTCCCTCAACCAGGAAATCAAATATGGAGGCAGAGGGTGGTTTAGCAGATAGTGAGCTGTAGAACACTCATGTCAACTGATGGACTGAAAGTGAAAGAGTCGGTCATTTGAAAGTGCCAACCTGTGTGAGTTAGGATAAAACATTCCATTAGTTGGTTAAAAATGGAATTGAGATGATATGGGGCAAAGGAAGAGATCAGAATTAAACTTTATCTGCATTTGTGCTGTTTGAAAGAGAGCAATGAGATGAGACAAGATTGAAAGGTCGAGAGAGTATCTGCAAATGTCAGACTCAAAATGAAGGGAGATGTTGCAGGAGATCATTATAAAGAAAATAATGGCTGTATACATTGTCAGTCACAAATCTGAGGCAATTTAGCCCTGCCTGTACTTTTTATTGCTGTTCTTGTTTGCATTGAGTGGGTCTGGAGGTTTGGAAAGGGCTGTCATCACATTGGCGATGAATCCAAGTGAACACCAGGATCTGTCAGCGCTGACGTCTGGAGATGTATGCAACTGGTTGGATACTGCGTGTGTGGTTTCCCCTTGAGGCACCAGACTAAGCTCCTGGGCAACCTACAGAAACAAAACAACTCTGGCCCACAACAGTTGACTGAATTTGCTCACGCTCAGAGTCTTGGCTCCATGATGTAGGGTGGATTGAAGCCAGCGCCAGGGGCCCCCGTCTCCTAGCACAAGTCAGCATCTGTCAGGCAGGAGAAAACCATGAGCTTTATTTGAATCCTGAGCAGGGTTATATCAATGTCGATCAGCTCAGCCACCTGGCGGGAGTGAACCGTCTGCTGCAACGCTCCAATTCCCATTCTGGAAAGTTCACCCATCAGTCAGGAGGCTCCCTCTGCAATTTCCCAATGCTTGGGGGCTGCGTAACGGCCCTGTGAAACATTGGGGTGCTTTACCATATTAAAACAGTTATAACAGTACCAGCCATTGTTGCATCCCTCCACCCAGGTTTATAAGAGTTTCCGGATCATTACTGACAAGTATAGTATGAAAATTGGCAGATACATCAAAGAGGCCGGGCAGAGCTTGAACATAAGGTTTTTTTTATCAGGTGGAAGGCTTGTGCTGCCTTTGAATACACCGCCTCCTGTTCTCTCCCGACATGACTCCTGCCCTGCTTTGATTTCCATCTGCTTATCACCTTCCATTGCTCAACAGTAGATTACAGTTCCTGTTCGGTCCCACATCAGTCACAGAGTGTCCTTGAGTTCTTTCTGAGAGACAGCAAGGACAAAGTCAGGATCTCTGAGGAGAATCATACTGCCCCCTTTCCATTTTCATGAACACTTGCTGATTGAAGTAATGTGGTCTCCTACAGCCTTAGCTCAGCTGCCTTTTCTTTGGTAACTTGACCCCGAGACCTGGTTCACATCGATCCTCAAGACCATGTACCCTATCCAAAACTCCTCGCCTCTGTTGACCACTGCAGCCAAGACAGAGCAATTGAACTCAGAATCGAGGTGCTCCATGTGGCTTGGCACTACAGTAGGAACTGCTCACACTGAGCAGTGCAGCTCATGCAATCCTGTCCCTGACAAAGATTCTCTATCAATGAGGATTGAGAGTTGTTCAAATCTGCCGAGTAATCCTCAAAAGCAGAGGTTCAACAATCACGATTCAATTCACTTTTCAGATACTAAATCGTCCCCAGTGTATACAGGAAAAATGAACAGGAGGAGGCCATTCAGTCCATCAGATCATGGCTGATCACTACCGCAACACCGATCTCCAAGGTGATCTCCAATTAATAGCATAAGAATGGAAATGGGGAACTTCTTGCTTTTCTCCAAATCTAGGACATCTCAGAGTCCATGAAGCAGAATGAAAGCCCAGGTCACAGCAGGCATTACAGTCCCACCTCTCTCAGCTGTGATACACAATCCGAAAGGCTGCTCTCATGTGGGCACTGCATCTACGCTACAGCTGCCAACCCGAGCCCAATATCATCAAACCACATTGTGGAATGCGGGGAAACTGGTTCCCTTCATTAACTTCACAATAATCAGGGAGCTGTTTCAGGTCCAGTATTTGGATGAATGAAGTTAATCATGTGCTCTATCCCGTCAGTATCTCTCAGTCCCACACTGTGTCTGTATCTGGTCAGTATCTCTCAGTCCCATGTTGTGTCTATATCCGGTCAGTATCTCTCAGTCCCACACTGTGTCCATATCCAATCGGTATCTCTCAGCTCCACACTGTGTCTGTATCTGATCAGTATCTCTCAGTCCCGTGTTGTATTGTATTCGGTCACTATCCCTCAGACCCACACTGTGTCTGTATCCGGTCAGTAGCTCTCAGTCCCACACTGGGTCTGTATCCGGTTAGTATCTCTCAGTCCCCCACTGTGTCTGTATCCGGTTAGTATCTCTCACTCCAATGTTGTATCTCTATCCAGTCATTAACTCTCAATCCCAAACTGTTTCTGTATCCGGTCAGTGTCTCTCAGTCCCATGTTGTATCTGTGTCCAGTCAGTTTCTCTCAGACCTGCACTGTGTCTGTATCCGGTCAGTATCTCTCAGTCCCACACTGGGTCTGTATCGAGTCAGTATCTCTCAGTCCCATGTCGAGTCTGTATCTGGTCAGTATCTCTCAGTCCCACACTGGGTCTGTATCCGGTCAGTATCTCTCAGTCCCACACTGTGAGTGTATCCGGTCAGTATCTCTCAGTCCCACACTGTGTCTGAATCCGGTCAGTATCTCTCAGTCCCACACTGTGTCTGTATCCGGTCAGTATCTCTCAATTCCAAACTGTGTCTCTATCTGGTCAGTATCTCTCAGTCTCACAATGTTTCTGTCTCTGGTCAGTATTTCTCAGTCCCACACTGTGTCTGTATCCGGTCAGTATTTCCCAGTCCCACATTGCGTCCATATCCTGTCAGTATCTCTCAGTCCCACACTGAGTCTGTATCCGGTCAGTATCTCTCAATCCCACACTGTGTCTGTATCCGGTCAGTATCTCTCAGTCCCACATTGTGTCCGTATCCGGTCAGTATCTCTCAGTCCCACACTGTGACTGTATCCAGTCAGTATCTCTCAGTCCCACACTGTGTCTGTATCTAGTCAGTATCTCTCAGTCCCACACTGTGTCTGTATCCGGTCAGAATCTCTCAGTCCCATGTTGTGTCTGTATCCGGTCAGTATCTCTCAGTCCCACACTGGGTCTGTATCGAGTCAGTATCTCTCAGTCCCATGTCGAGTCTGTATCTGGTCAGTATCTCTCAGTCCCACACTGGGTCTGTATCCGGTCAGTATCTCTCAGTCCCACACTGTGAGTGTATCCGGTCAGTATCTCTCAGTCCCACACTGTGTCTGAATCCGGTCAGTATCTCTCAGTCCCACACTGTGTCTGTATCCGGTCAGTATCTCTCAATTCCAAACTGTGTCTCTATCTGGTCAGTATCTCTCAGTCTCACAATGTTTCTGTCTCTGGTCAGTATTTCTCAGTCCCACACTGTGTCTGTATCCGGTCAGTATTTCCCAGTCCCACATTGCGTCCATATCCTGTCAGTACCTCTCAGTCCCACACTGAGTCTGTATCCGGTCAGTATCTCTCAATCCCACACTGTGTCTGTATCCGGTCAGTATCTCCCTGTCCCACACTGTGTCTGTATCCGGTCAGTATCTCTCAGTCCCACACTGTGTCTGTATGCAGTTAGTATCTCTCAGTCCCACATTGTGTCTGTATCCGGTCAGTATCTTCAGTCCCACACTGTGTCTGTATCCTGTCAGTATCTCTCAGTCACACACTGTGTCTGTATCCGGTCAGTATCTCTCAGTCCCACACTGTGTCTGTATCCGGTCAGTATCTCTCAGTCCCACATTGTGTCCGTATCCGGTCAGTATCTCTCAGTCCCACACTGTGACTGTATCCAGTCAGTATCTCTCAGTCCCACACTGTGTCTGTATCTAGTCAGTATCTCTCAGTCCCACACTGTGTCTGTATCCGGTCAGTATCTCTCAGTCCCATGTTGTGTCTGTATCCGGTCAGTATCTCTCAGTCCCACACTGTGTCTGTATGCGGTCAGTATCTCTCAGTCCCACACTGTGTCTGTATACGGTCAGTTTCTCTCAATCCCATATTGTTTCTTTATCTGGTCAGCATCTCTCAGTCCCACACTGTGTCCTTATCCGGGCAGTGTCTCTCAGTCCTACACTGCGTCCGTATCCAGGCAGAATCTCTCAGTCCCATGTTGTGCCTGTATGCGGTTGTTATCTCTCAGTCCCATGTTGCGTCTTTATCCGGTCAGTATCTCACAGTCCTACACTGTACCTGTATCCGGTCGGTGGGTAACTCTCAGTCCCATGTTGTATCTGTATTCGGTCATTATCTTTCAATGCCACACTGTGTCTGTATCCGGTTAGCCTGTCTCACTCTCAAACTGTGTGTGCATCCAGTCAGTATCTCTCAGTCCCATACTGTGTGTGCATCCAGTCAGTATCTCTCAGTCCCACACTGTGTGCATCCAGTCAGTATCTCTCAGTCCCACACTGTGTGTGTATCCAGTCAGTATCTCTCAGTCCCACACTGTGTGTGTATCCAGTCAGTATCTCTCAGTCCCACACTGTGTGTGCATCCAGTCAGTATCTCTCAGTCCCACACTGTGTCTGTATCCAGTCAGTATCTCTCAGTCCCACACTGTGTGTGCATCCAGTCAGTATCTCTCAGTCCCACACTGTGTCTGTATCCAGTCAGTATCTCTCAGTCACACACTGAGTCTGTATCCGGTCAGTATCTCTCAATCCCACACTGTGTCTGTATCCGGTCAGTATCTCCCTGTCCCACACTGTGTCTGTATCCGGTCAGTATCTCTCAGTCCCACACTGTGTCTGTATGCAGTTAGTATCTCTCAGTCCCACATTGTGTCTGTATCCGGTCAGTATCTTCAGTCCCACACTGTGTCTGTATCCTGTCAGTATCTCTCAGTCACACACTGTGTCTGTATCCGGTCAGTATCTCTCAGTCCCACACTGTGTCTGTATCCGGTCAGTATCTCTCAGTCCCACATTGTGTCCGTATCCAGTCAGTATCTCTCAGTCCCACACTGTGTCTGTATCTAGTCAGTATCTCTCAGTCCCACACTGTGTCTGTATCCGGTCAGTATCTCTCAGTCCCATGTTGTGTCTGTATCCGGTCAGTATCTCTCAGTCCCACACTGTGTCTGTATGCGGTCAGTATCTCTCAGTCCCACACTGTGTCTGTATACGGTCAGTTTCTCTCAATCCCATATTGTTTCTTTATCTGGTCAGCATCTCTCAGTCCCACACTGTGTCCTTATCCGGGCAGTGTCTCTCAGTCCTACACTGCGTCCGTATCCAGGCAGAATCTCTCAGTCCCATGTTGTGCCTGTATGCGGTTGTTATCTCTCAGTCCCATGTTGCGTCTTTATCCGGTCAGTATCTCACAGTCCTACACTGTACCTGTATCCGGTCGGTGGGTAACTCTCAGTCCCATGTTGTATCTGTATTCGGTCATTATCTTTCAATGCCACACTGTGTCTGTATCCGGTTAGCCTGTCTCACTCTCAAACTGTGTGTGCATCCAGTCAGTATCTCTCAGTCCCATACTGTGTGTGCATCCAGTCAGTATCTCTCAGTCCCACACTGTGTGCATCCAGTCAGTATCTCTCAGTCCCACACTGTGTGTGTATCCAGTCAGTATCTCTCAGTCCCACACTGTGTGTGTATCCAGTCAGTATCTCTCAGTCCCACACTGTGTGTGCATCCAGTCAGTATCTCTCAGTCCCACACTGTGTCTGTATCCAGTCAGTATCTCTCAGTCACACACTGTGTCTGTATCCGGTTAGCCTGTCTCAGTCCCACACTGTGTGTGTATCCAGTCAGTATCTCTCAGTCCCACACTGTGTGTGCATCCAGTCAGTATCTCTCAGTCCCACACTGTGTGTGTATCCAGTCAGTATCTCTCAGTCCCACACTGTGTGTTGCATCCAGTCAGTATCTCTCAGTCCCACACTGTGTCTGTATCCGGTCAGTATCTCTCAGTCCCACACTGTGTCTGTAACCCATCAGTATCTCTCAGTCCCACACTGTGTCTGTATCCTGTCAGTATCTCTCAGACCCATACTGTGTCTGTATCCTGTCAGTATCTCTCAGTCCCACACTGTGTCTGTATCGAGTCAGTATCTCTCAGTCACACACTGTGTCCGTATCCGGTCAGTATCTCTCAGTCCCACACTGTGTCTCTATCCGGTCAGTATCTCTCAATCCCACACTGTGTCTGTATCTGGTTAGTATCTCTCAGTCCCACACTGTGTCTGTATCCGGTCAGTATCTCTCAGTCACACACTGTGTCTGTATCCGGTCAGTATCTCTCAGTCCCACACTGTGTCTGTATCCGGTCAGTATCTCTCAGACCCACACTGTGTGTGCATCCAGTCAGTATCTCTCAGTCCCACACTGTGTGTGCATCCAGTCAGTATCTCTCAGTCCCACACTGTGTGTGTATCCAGTCAGTATCTCTCAGTCCCACACTGTGTCTGTATCCGGTCAGTATCTCTCAGTCCCACACTGTGTCTGTATCCCGTCAGTATCTCTCAGTCCCACACTGTGTCTGTATCTCGTCAGTATCACTCAGTCCCACACTGTGTCTGGATCCGGTCAGTATCTCTCAGTCCCACACTGTGTCTGTATCCCATCAGTATCTCTCAGTCCCACACTGTGTCTGTATCCGGTCAGTATCTCTCAGTCCCACACTGTATCTGTATGCAGTTAGTATCTCTCAGTCCCACACTGTGTCTGCATCCGGTCAGTATCTCTCAGTCCCACACTGTGTCTGTATCCGGTCAGTATCTCTCAGTCCCACACTGTGTCTGTATCCGGTCAGTATCTCTCAGTCCCGCACTGTGTCTGTATCCAGTTAGTATCTCTCAGTCCCACACTGTGTCTGTATCCGGTTAGTATCTCTCAGTCCTACACTGTGTCTGTATCCTGTCAGTATCTCTCAGTCCCACACTGTGTCTGTATCCGGTCAGTATCTCTCAGACCCACACTGTGTCTGTATCCAGTCAGTATCTCTCAGTCCCATGTTGTGCCTGTATGCGGTTGTTATCTCTCAGTCCCATGTTGCGTCTTTATCCGGTCAGTATCTCACAGTCCTACACTGTACCTGTATCCGGTCGGTGGGTATCTCTCAGTCCCATGTTGTATCTGTATTCAGTCATTATCTTTCAATGCCACACTGTGTCTGTATCCGGTTAGCCTGTCTCAGTCTCACACTGTGTGTGTATCCAGTCAGTATCTCTCAGTCCCACACTGTGTGTGCATCCAGTCAGTATCTCTCAGTCCCACGCTGTGCGTGTATCCAGGCAGTATCTCTCAGACCCAGACTATGTCTGTATCTGGTCAGTATCTCTCAGTCCCACACTGTGTCTGTATCCGGTCGTTACCTCTCAGTCCCACACTGTGTCTGTATCCGGTCAGTATCTCTCAGTCCCACACTGGGTCTGTATCCAGTCAGTATCTCTCAGTCCCACACTGTGTCTGTATCCAGTCAGTATCTCTCAGTCCCATGTTGTGTCTGTATCCGGTCAGTATCTCTCAGTCCCACACTGTGTCTGTATCCGGTCAGTATCTCTCAGTCCCACACTGTGTCTGTATCCAGTCAGTATCTGTCAGTCCCACACTGCGTCTGTATGCAGTTAGTATCTCTCAGTCCCACACTGTGTCTGTATCCAGGCAGAATCTCTCAGTCCCATGTTGTGTCTGTATCCGGTCATTATCTCTCAGTCCCATGTTGTGCCTGTATGCGGTTGTTATCTCTCAGTCCCATGTTGCGTCTTTATCCGGTCAGTATCTCACAGTCCTACACTGTACCTGTATCCGGTCGGTGGGTATCTCTCAGTCCCATGTTGTATCTGTATTCGGTCATTGTCTTTCAATGCCACACTGTGTCTGTATCCGGTTAGCCTGTCTCAGTCTCACACTGTGTGTGCATCCAGTCAGTATCTCTCAGTCCCACACTGTGTGTGTATCCAGGCAGTATCTCTCAGTCCCACACTGTGTCTGTATCTGGTCAGTATCTCTCAGTCCCACACTGTGTCTGTATTCAGTCAGTATCTCTCAGTCCCACACTGTGTCTGTATCCAGTCAGTATCTCTCAGTCCCATGTTGTGTCTGTATCCGGTCGTTATCTCTCAGTCCCATGTTGTGTCTGTATCCGGTCAGTATCTCTCAGTCCCACACTGTGTCTGTATTCAGTCAGTATCTCTCAGTCCCACACTGTGTCTGTATCCAGTCAGTATCTCTCAGTCCCACACTGTGTCTGTATGCAGTTAGTATCTCTCAGTCCCACACTGTGTCTGTATCCAGTCAGTATCTCTCAGTCCCACACTGTGTCTGTATCCAGTCAGTATCTCTCAGTCCCATGTTGTGTCTGTATCCGGTCGTTATCTCTCAGTCCCACGTTGTGTCTGTATCCGGTCAGTATCTCTCAGTCACACACTGTGTCTGTATCCGATCAGTATCTCTCAGTCCCACACTGTGTCTGTATCCAGTCAGTATCTCTCAGTCCCACACTGTGTCTGTATCCAGTCAGTATCTCTCAGTCCCACACTGTACCTGTATCCGGTCGGTGGGTATCTCTCAGTCCCATGTTGTATCTGTATTCGGTCATTGTCTTTCAATGCCACACTGTGTCTGTATCCGGTTAGCCTGTCTCAGTCTCACACTGTGTGTGCATCCAGTCAGTATCTCTCAGTCCCACACTGTGTGTGTATCCAGGCAGTATCTCTCAGTCCCACACTGTGTCTGTATCTGGTCAGTATCTCTCAGTCCCACACTGTGTCTGTATTCAGTCAGTATCTCTCAGTCCCACACTGTGTCTGTATCCAGTCAGTATCTCTCAGTCCCACACTGTGTCTGTATGCAGTTAGTATCTCTCAGTCCCACACTGTGTCTGTATCCAGTCAGTATCTCTCAGTCCCACACTGTGTCTGTATCCAGTCAGTATCTCTCAGTCCCATGTTGTGTCTGTATCCGGTCGTTATCTCTCAGTCCCATGTTGTGTCTGTATCCGGTCAGTATCTCTCAGTCACACACTGTGTCTGTATCCGATCAGTATCTATCAGTCCCACACTGTGTCTGTATCCAGTCAGTATCTCTCAGTCCCATGTTGTGTCTGTATCCGGTCAGTATCTCTCAGTCACACACTGTGTCTGTATCCGATCAGTATCTATCAGTCCCACACTGTGTCTGTATCCAGTCAGTATCTCTCAGTCCTACACTGTGTCTGTATCCAGTCAGTATCTCTCAGTCCCATGTTGTGCCTGTATGCGGTTGTTATCTCTCAGTCCCATGTTGCGTCTTTATCCGGTCAGTATCTCACAGTCCTACACTGTACCTGTATCCGGTCGGTGGGTATCTCTCAGTCCCATGTTGTATCTGTATTCGGTCATTATCATTCAATGCCACACTGTGTCTGTATCCGGTCAGTATCTCTCAGTCCCACACTGTGTCTGTATCCGGTTAGCCTGTCTCAGTCCCACACTGTGTGTGTATCCAGGCAGTATCTCTCAGTCCCACACTGTGTCTGTATCTGGTCAATATCTCTCAGTCCCACACTGTGTCTGTATCTGGTTAGTATCTCTCAATCCCACACTGTGTCTGTATCCGGTCAGTATCTCTCAGACCCACACTGTGTGTGTATCCAGTCAGTATCTCTCAGTCCCACACTGTGTCTGTATCGAGTCAGTATCTCTCAGTCCCACACTGTGTCTGTATCCGGTCAGTATCTCTCAGTCCCACACTGGGTCTGTATCGAGTCAGTATCTCTCAGTCCCACATTGTATCTGTATGCGGTCAGTATCTCTTAGTCCCACACTGTGTCCTTATCCAGTCGGTATCTCTCAGTCCCGTGTTGTATCTCTGTCTAGTCATTATCTCTCAATCCCGCACTGTGTCTGTATCCAGTCAGTGTCTCTCATTCCCACACTGTGTCTGTATCCAGTTAGTATCTCTCAGTCCCACACTGTTTCTATATCCGGTCAGTGTCTCTCATTCCCACACTGGGTCTGTATCCGGTCAGTATCTCTCAGTCCCACACTGTGTCTGTATCCAGTCAGTATCTCTCAGTCCCACATTGTGTCTGTATCCGGTCAGTATCTCTCAGACCCAGACTATGTCTGTATCCGGTCAGTATCTCTCAGTCCCACACTGTGTCTGTATCCGGTCAGTATCTCTCAGTCCCACACTGTGGCTGTATCTGGTCAGTATCTCTAAGTTCCATGCTGTATCTGTATGCAGTCAGTATCTCTCAGTCTCACACTTTGTATCTAGTCACTATCTCTCAGACCCACACTGTGTCTGTATCCGGTCAGTATCTCTCAGTCCCACACTGTGTCTGTATCCTGTCAGTATCTCTCAGTCCCACACTGTGTCTGTATCCGGTCAGTATCTCTCAGTCCCACTTTATGTCAGTGTTCGGTCAGTATCTCTCAGTCCCACATTGTGTCTGTATCCAGTCAGTATCTCTCAGTCCCACTTTATGTCAGTGTTCGGTCAGTATCTCTCAGTCCCACATTGTGTCTGTATCCAGTCAGTATCTCTCAGTCCCACACTGTGTCTGTATCCGGTCAGTATCTCTCAGACCCAGACTATATCTGTTTGCGGTCGGTATCTCTCATGTCCAACATTGTGTTTGTATCTGATCAGTATTTCTGAGTCCCACACTGGCTGTATCTGGTCAGTATCTCTCAGTTCCATGCTGTATCTGTATGCAGTCAGTATCTCTCAGTCTCACACTTTGTATCTAGTCACTTTCTCTCAGACCCACACTGTGTCTGTATCCTGTCAGTATCTCTCAGTCCCACACTGTGTCTGTATCCGGTCAGTATCTCTCAGTCCCACACTGTGTCTGTGTCCGGCCAGTATCTCTCAGTCCCACACTGTGTCTGTATCCGATCAGTATCTATCAGTCCCACACTGTGTCTGTATCCAGTCAGTATCTCTCAGTCCCATGTTGTGTCTGTATCCGGTCAGTATCTCTCAGTCACACACTGTGTCTGTATCCGATCAGTATCTATCAGTCCCACACTGTGTCTGTATCCAGTCAGTATCTCTCAGTCCTACACTGTGTCTGTATCCAGTCAGTATCTCTCAGTCCCATGTTGTGCCTGTATGCGGTTGTTATCTCTCAGTCCCATGTTGCGTCTTTATCCGGTCAGTATCTCACAGTCCTACACTGTACCTGTATCCGGTCGGTGGGTATCTCTCAGTCCCATGTTGTATCTGTATTCGGTCATTATCATTCAATGCCACACTGTGTCTGTATCCGGTCAGTATCTCTCAGTCCCACACTGTGTCTGTATCCGGTTAGCCTGTCTCAGTCCCACACTGTGTGTGTATCCAGGCAGTATCTCTCAGTCCCACACTGTGTCTGTATCTGGTCAATATCTCTCAGTCCCACACTGTGTCTGTATCTGGTTAGTATCTCTCAATCCCACACTGTGTCTGTATCCGGTCAGTATCTCTCAGACCCACACTGTGTGTGTATCCAGTCAGTATCTCTCAGTCCCACACTGTGTCTGTATCGAGTCAGTATCTCTCAGTCCCACACTGTGTCTGTATCCGGTCAGTATCTCTCAGTCCCACACTGGGTCTGTATCGAGTCAGTATCTCTCAGTCCCACATTGTATCTGTATGCGGTCAGTATCTCTTAGTCCCACACTGTGTCCTTATCCAGTCGGTATCTCTCAGTCCCGTGTTGTATCTCTGTCTAGTCATTATCTCTCAATCCCGCACTGTGTCTGTATCCAGTCAGTGTCTCTCATTCCCACACTGTGTCTGTATCCAGTTAGTATCTCTCAGTCCCACACTGTTTCTATATCCGGTCAGTGTCTCTCATTCCCACACTGGGTCTGTATCCGGTCAGTATCTCTCAGTCCCACACTGTGTCTGTATCCAGTCAGTATCTCTCAGTCCCACACTGTGTGTGCATCCAGTCAGTATCTCTCAGTCCCACACTGTGTCTGTATCCAGTCAGTAACTCTCAGTCCCACACTGTGTGTGCATCCAGTCAGTATCTCTCAGTCCCACACTGTGTCTGTATCCAGTCAGTATCTCTCAGTCCCACACTGAGTCTGTATCCGGTCAGTATCTCTCAATCCCACACTGTGTCTGTATCCGGTCAGTATCTCCCTGTCCCACACTGTGTCTGTATCCGGTCAGTATCTCTCAGTCCCACACTGTGTCTGTATGCAGTTAGTATCTCTCAGTCCCACATTGTGTCTGTATCCGGTCAGTATCTTCAGTCCCACACTGTGTCTGTATCCTGTCAGTATCTCTCAGTCACACACTGTGTCTGTATCCGGTCAGTATCTCTCAGTCCCACACTGTGTCTGTATCCGGTCAGTATCTCTCAGTCCCACATTGTGTCCGTATCCAGTCAGTATCTCTCAGTCCCACACTGTGTCTGTATCTAGTCAGTATCTCTCAGTCCCACACTGTGTCTGTATCCGGTCAGTATCTCTCAGTCCCATGTTGTGTCTGTATCCGGTCAGTATCTCTCAGTCCCAGACTATGTCTGTATCCGGTCAGTATCTCTCAGTCCCACACTGTGTCTGTATCCGGTCAGTATCTCTCAGTCCCACACTGTGGCTGTATCTGGTCAGTATCTCTAAGTTCCATGCTGTATCTGTATGCAGTCAGTATCTCTCAGTCTCACACTTTGTATCTAGTCACTATCTCTCAGACCCACACTGTGTCTGTATCCGGTCAGTATCTCTCAGTCCCACACTGTGTCTGTATCCTGTCAGTATCTCTCAGTCCCACACTGTGTCTGTATCCGGTCAGTATCTCTCAGTCCCACTTTATGTCAGTGTTCGGTCAGTATCTCTCAGTCCCACATTGTGTCTGTATCCAGTCAGTATCTCTCAGTCCCACTTTATGTCAGTGTTCGGTCAGTATCTCTCAGTCCCACATTGTGTCTGTATCCAGTCAGTATCTCTCAGTCCCACACTGTGTCTGTATCCGGTCAGTATCTCTCAGACCCAGACTATATCTGTTTGCGGTCGGTATCTCTCATGTCCAACATTGTGTTTGTATCTGATCAGTATTTCTGAGTCCCACACTGGCTGTATCTGGTCAGTATCTCTCAGTTCCATGCTGTATCTGTATGCAGTCAGTATCTCTCAGTCTCACACTTTGTATCTAGTCACTTTCTCTCAGACCCACACTGTGTCTGTATCCTGTCAGTATCTCTCAGTCCCACACTGTGTCTGTATCCGGTCAGTATCTCTCAGTCCCACACTGTGTCTGTGTCCGGCCAGTATCTCTCAGTCCCACACTGTGTCTGTATCCTGTCAGTATCTCTCAGTCCCACACTGTGTCTGTGTCCGGCCAGTATCTCTCAGTCCCACACTGTGTCTGTATCCTGTCAGTATCTCTCAGACCCACACTGTGTCTATATCCGGTCAGTATCTGTCAGTCACACACTGTGTCTGTATCCGGTCAGTATCTCTCAGTCCCACACAGTGTCTGTATCCTGTCAGTATCTCTCAGTCCCACACTGTACCTGTATCCGGTCGGTGGGTATCTCTCAGTCCCATGTTGTATCTGTATTCGGTCATTATCATTCAATGCCACACTGTATCTGTATCCGGTCAGTATCTCTCAGTCCCACACTGTGTCTGTATCCGGTTAGCCTGTCTCAGTCCCACACTGTGTGTGTATCCAGGCAGTATCTCTCAGTCCCACACTGTGTCTGTATCTGGTCAATATCTCTCAGTCCCACACTGTGTCTGTATCTGGTTAGTATCTCTCAATCCCACACTGTGTCTGTATCCGGTCAGTATCTCTCAGACCCACACTGTGTGTGTATCCAGTCAGTATCTCTCAGTCCCACACTGTGTCTGTATCGAGTCAGTATCTCTCAGTCCCACACTGTGTCTGTATCCGGTCAGTATCTCTCAGTCCCACACTGGGTCTGTATCGAGTCAGTATCTCTCAGTCCCACATTGTATCTGTATGCGGTCAGTATCTCTTAGTCCCACACTGTGTCCTTATCCAGTCGGTATCTCTCAGTCCCGTGTTGTATCTCTGTCTAGTCATTATCTCTCAATCCCGCACTGTGTCTGTATCCAGTCAGTGTCTCTCATTCCCACACTGTGTCTGTATCCAGTTAGTATCTCTCAGTCCCACACTGTTTCTATATCCGGTCAGTGTCTCTCATTCCCACACTGTGTCCTTATCCGTAGGTATCTCTCAGTCCCACACTGTGTCTGTATCCAGTCAGTATCTCTCAGTCCCACACTGGGTCTGTATCCGGTCAGTATCTCTCAGTCCCACACTGTGTCTGTATCCAGTCAGTATCTCTCAGTCCCACATTGTGTCTGTATCCGGTCAGTATCTCTCAGACCCAGACTATGTCTGTATCCGGTCAGTATCTCTCAGTCCCACACTGTGTCTGTATCCGGTCAGTATCTCTCAGTCCCACACTGTGGCTGTATCTGGTCAGTATCTCTAAGTTCCATGCTGTATCTGTATGCAGTCAGTATCTCTCAGTCTCACACTTTGTATCTAGTCACTATCTCTCAGACCCACACTGTGTCTGTATCCGGTCAGTATCTCTCAGTCCCACACTGTGTCTGTATCCTGTCAGTATCTCTCAGTCCCACACTGTGTCTGTATCCGGTCAGTATCTCTCAGTCCCACTTTATGTCAGTGTTCGGTCAGTATCTCTCAGTCCCACATTGTGTCTGTATCCAGTCAGTATCTCTCAGTCCCACTTTATGTCAGTGTTCGGTCAGTATCTCTCAGTCCCACATTGTGTCTGTATCCAGTCAGTATCTCTCAGTCCCACACTGTGTCTGTATCCGGTCAGTATCTCTCAGACCCAGACTATATCTGTTTGCGGTCGGTATCTCTCATGTCCAACATTGTGTTTGTATCTGATCAGTATTTCTGAGTCCCACACTGGCTGTATCTGGTCAGTATCTCTCAGTTCCATGCTGTATCTGTATGCAGTCAGTATCTCTCAGTCTCACACTTTGTATCTAGTCACTTTCTCTCAGACCCACACTGTGTCTGTATCCTGTCAGTATCTCTCAGTCCCACACTGTGTCTGTATCCGGTCAGTATCTCTCAGTCCCACTCTGTGTCTGTGTCCGGCCAGTATCTCTCAGTCCCACACTGTGTCTGTATCCTGTCAGTATCTCTCAGACCCACACTGTGTCTATATCCGGTCAGTATCTGTCAGTCACACACTGTGTCTGTATCCGGTCAGTATCTCTCAGTCCCACACACTGTCTGTATCCTGTCAGTATCTCTCAGTCCCACACTGTGTCTGTATCTGGTCAGTATCTGTCAGTCACACACTTTGTCTCTATCTAGTCGCTATCTCTCAGACCCACACTGTGTCTGTATCCGGTCAGAATCTCTCAGTCCTACACTGTTTCCGTAACCGGGCTGTATCTCTCAGTCCCACACTGGGTCTGTATCGAGTCAGTACTGCTCAGTCCCACAAACTCTTTTTTAATCCCACTTATCAGTTACTTTACATTCTGTAACAATAATAAAACAACTGATATAGAGCTAGCCGCTAACATCAATCGGGGTGACATAATTTTACCACTGTAAGCTCACCATAACCTCACTGCTAAGCACAGCTAATCCTGTGTCAATAATGCTGCCTCTATAATTGGCCTTTCTGAATAAGTGTAAAGTCAGTCATTTTGAAACCACCATTTCTATTGCAGGTTTCTTGTATTTTATCAATCTGAGCTGTTACATTTCCGCCTCTCTCTGTTGAAGCTCTGTGCATCCATTTTGCTTATTCTGAACCTTGAGTTGGGCAATTTTGTTTTAAAAATTAAGGCTGTGCAGTGCAAAGGACTGGTATATTGCTGGGATGAGTAATGGTTCAGTCTTGAAACGTGACATGCTTGCAGACCTGTACGTAAATTCTTGCCCCACAGTCCTCCTCCAACCAAAAACAATGCCTTGGGAATGGAAGGTTATGCTGGCTTACCAAGGTATTTCAGCACAGGAGGAAGCATATATGGTGCATAAATGTCAGAACAGCCCATTGGGGAATGGTTTGTTTCCAAACTGTCATAATTCTATGTAACTCCTTCTTTCCCCATTCATCTGTTTTACTGAGCAACCCTCTGCTGAAGCACTGACTATATTGATTGCAGGTAAAAACAAGGACTGCAGATGCTGGAAACCATAGAGTCATAGAGATGTACAGCACGAAAACAGACCCTTTGGTCCAACCCATCCACGCCGACCAGATATCCCAACCCAATCGAGTCCCACCTGCCTGCACCCGGGCCAAATCCCTCCAATCATATCCCCATCCAGATGACAGTTAAATGTTACGATAGTACCAGTCTCCACCACTTGCTCATTCCATACACGTACCACCCTCTGCCTGAAAAACTT
Organism: Chiloscyllium punctatum; assembly: GCF_047496795.1. Lineage (NCBI taxonomy): Eukaryota > Metazoa > Chordata > Chondrichthyes > Orectolobiformes > Hemiscylliidae > Chiloscyllium > Chiloscyllium punctatum. The sequence continues at coordinate 74,583,326 of NC_092764.1, forward strand.
TGTCCCTTAGTTCTCTTTTATATCTTTCCCCTCCCACCCTAAACATATGCCCTCTAGTTCAGGACGCCCCCACACCGGCAAGAATGCCTTGTTTGTTTACCCTATCCATGTCCCTCATGATTTTGTAAACCTCAAAAAGGTCACCCCTCAGCCTCTGACACTCCAGGGAAAACAGCCCTAGCCTATTCAGGCTCTCCCTATAGCTCAAATGCTCCAACCCTGGCAACATCCTTGTAAATCTTTTCTGAACCCTTACAAATTCCACAACGTCTTCCGATAGGAAGAACAGAATTGTACGCAATATTCCAAAAGTGGCCTAACCATGTCCTGTACAGCCACAATATGACCTTAAAACTCCTGTACTCAATACTTTGATCAATAAAGGAAAGCATACCAAACGCCTTCTTCACTATCTTATCTATCGGCGACTCTACTTTCAAGGAACAATGAAACTGCACTCCAAGGTGTCTTTGTTCAGCAACACTCTCTAGATCCTCACCATTAAGAGTGTAACTCCTGCTAAGATTTGCTTTCCAAAAATGCAGCACATCGCATTTATGTACATTAACTCCATCTGCCACTCCTAAGCCCATTGGCCCACCTGATCAAGATCCTGTTGCAATCCAAGGTAACCTTCTTCACTGTCCACTACATCTCCAATTTTGGTGTCATCTGCAAACTTACCAACTGTACCTCTTATGCTCGCATCCAAATCATTTATATAAATGATACAAAGTAGAGGACCCAGCACCAATCCTTGTGGCACTCCACTGGTCACAGGCCTCCAGTCTGAATAACAACCCTCCACCACCACCCTCTGTCTTCTAACTTTGACCCAGTTCTCCCTGTATTCCATGAGATCTAAACTTGCTAACCAGTCTCCCATGAGGAACCTCGTCAAACACCTTACTGAAGATCAAGTAAATCACGTCCACCACTCTGCCCTCATCAATCATCATTGTTACGTCTGCAAAAAAACTCAATAAAGTTTGTGAGACATGATTTTCCACTCCCAAAGCCATGTTGACTATCCATAATCAGTTCTTGCCTTTCCAAATATATTACATCCTTTCCCTCAGGGTTCCTTCCAACAACTTGCCCATCACCGCTGTCAGTCTCACCGGTCTATAGTTCCCTGGCTTGTCCTTACCACCTTTCTTAAACAGTGGCACCATATTTGCCAACCTCCAGTCCACTGGCACCTCACCTGTGACTATCGGTGATATAAATATCTCAGTAACAGGCCCAGTAATCATTTCCCTAGGCTGCCAAAGAGTTCTCGGGTAAACCTGATCAGGTCCTGGGGATTTATCAACTTTTATGCGTTTCAATACATCCAGCACATCCTCCTCTGCAGTATGAACTTTTTTGAAGTTGTCACCATTAATTTCCCGACATTTTATATCTTCCATGTCCTTTTCCACAGTAAACAATGATGCAAAATACTCATTTAGTATCTCCCTCGTGTCCTGCAGCTCCACACAAAGGCCTCCTTGCTGATATTTGAGGGGCCCTATTCTCTCCCTATTTACCCTTTTGTTGTTAATGTCTTTGTAAAATCCTTTGCATTCTCCTCAATTCTATTTGTCAATGCTATCTCATTTCCCCTTCTTTTTCTTAATCAGACCCTCAATTTCTATCAATATCCAACATTCCCTATATCCACCAGCCTTTCCTTTCGCCCTATCAGGAATATACTGTCTCTGGACTCTCGTTACCTAATTTCTGAACACTTCCCACTTTCCAGCCATCCCTTTACCTGCGACCATCTGCCCCCAGTCAGCTTTTGAAAGTTCTTGCCTAATATCATCAAAATTAGCCTTTCTCCAATTTAGAACTTCAAATTTTAGATTTGGTCTACCCTTTTCCATCACTATTTTAAAACTAATAGAATTGTTGGCATATAGCTGAAGCTCGCACATTTCAGTGAGAAATTAAATCGATTGATTATATTTAAATGTGTCAGAATAATAATTCTATTTGATTGTTCAATCGTTTGCTCACTCTAAATATGTAATCAGTCAGAGGTCAACTACTTTGCAAACGATAGAGTGACAATGTATGCATTTGAATACTGACATTCACTGTGTAATTGTGATCACCAGAATAGTCAGATGTGTTCTTTTTCGTTACAAAACAAAACGTGCATTATTTACTTTTGTATAATAAAATGTTATTAGGTGTTTATATTTTTGTTCCATCAATTTAGTTGTTTTCAGAGATGATGTAATTATTATTCAGTTGAATAATTGTAGCTCTTATATCAACATTGCCCAATTCACAAACATGGTAAACACCCAATTAGTGGTCAGGTCAGTAAACCCACCATGTTGCAATCATGACCAATATTAAAAATGGATTCCAAAAGGCCTGAATTCAGGAACCATGCTACTGGACCTCATAGTTGCCTGTGACACTGAGTGAGACACTGGCCTGCTCCTGAATCTGTCCAGAGAGTTCCCAATCTGGGTCAGGGCAATCATTCAAACATTCCTTCAAAGTAAATCATTTGGATTCCACCTTGGGCAGGAGGAAACTAGCCAAGAGGCTGTTACTGTTCTCAGTGTAGTTACAAATACTGTCTAAATTAGATACCAATGATTGACCAGAGACCAGATCTTACAAATTCATCTTCAGTCAGAGCCTGAACCAGAGAGCAATTGTATGGACATGGAGTATCAGAATCACATGGTATTGCTTATGGTGCTGACATTTGGCATGCCCCCCAAAACTCCATACATCTGTCCCCTGGAAAATGTTCACAATTGACAGTCTTCAGCAGCATCTTGTGTCTCACAGTGAATCTTCTGAAATTATATCCAATAAATGTACCTTCACATTCACCAGTATCAAAATATAATTGTACATGTCTGTGGATGGTTAGATATTAATACATTGGTCAACCAACAGAATGTATCTGAAGAAACCAGGAGCTAATGGCAAGCCAAAAATCAGTTTAATAACTGAACTTGGTGGATTTTGTCTGGTTTAGGTAAGCACACATATTGTGCTGGCACTCAGGTGACTGTAACCATGCACACCATATCTGGAAGTCTTGGCCTAATAGCACTCCCAGCTTCCTGACTAACACACCTCACCTCTGCACACATTCACCAATTGATGAGAATCCACAAACTGAGAGAAACTTGGAACATAGAACAGTACAGCCCAGTAATAGCCCTTCAGCTCTCAATGTTTTTCCGGCCTTTTATCCTATTCTAAGATCAGATTAACACACATTACCTTCAATGCACTAACTTCCATGTATCTATCTAAGAGTCTTCTTAAATATCCTTTATGTATCTGACTCTATTACCACCGCTGTCAGTGCATTCTGCCCCCACTACTCTCTGTGTAAAGAACATACCTCTGACATCTCCCCTAAACCTTCCTCCAATTACCTTAAAATTATGCCCCTTGTTGATAGCCATTTCCTCCCTGGGAAAAGACTCCGCCTATCCAATCGTTGTCTCTCAACACCTCTACCAAGTCAGCTATCATTCTTCTTTGCTCCAGGGAGAAAAGCCTTAGCTCTCTCAAACTTTCTTCCTAAGACATGTCCTGGCAGCATCCTGGTAAATCTCCTCTGCACACTCTCTGAGCCTTCCACATGTTTCCTACAATGAGGCAACCAGAACTGTACACAATATTCCAAGTATGGTTGAACCGCAGCTTTACAGAGCTAAGCATTAACCTCGCCGCTCTTAAATTCAATCCCCCTGATAATGAAGGCCAACACACCATACACCTTCTTAACAACCCCATCAACTTGATTGGCAAATTTGAGCGATCTATAGACATGGACCCCAAGATCCCTTTGTTCCTCCCTCCTGCCAAGTTTTCTGCCTTTAACCCTGTATTCTGTATGCAAACGCAACCTTCCAAAAGAAATCGTTTCACACTTCTTAAGGTTGAACTCTATCTGCCACTTATCAGCCCAGCTCTGCCACCTGTTGCAACCAACAGAATGTATCTGAAGGAACCAGGAGCTAATGGCAAGACAAAAATCAGTTTAAGAACTGAACTTGGTGGATTTTGTCTGGTTTAGGTAAGCACACATATTGTGCTGGCACTCAGGTGACTGTTGCAACCTACAACAGTCCTCCACGCTATCCACAATTCCATCAACCTTCCTGTCATCGGCAAACTTACTAACCAGAGTCTTGAATAGAGTGGTGCTGGAAAAGCATTTGAGGAGCAGGAAAATCGACATTTCGGGCAAAAGCCCTTCATCAGGAATAGAGGCAGGGTGCCTGCAGAGTGGAGAGATAAATGAGAGGGGTTCCACTCTGCAGGCACCCTGCCTCTATTCATGATGAAGGGTCTTTGCCCAAAATATCGATTTTCTTGCCCCTCGGATGCTGCCTTTTCCAGCATCACACTGATCTATATTGATTGTAGTTAGTGTTATGTCAGCTTTTCTGCATGTAACTCCAGATAGATAGGCCCTACCTAATCCTGTCCTCACCCAGCATCCACCAGTGGTCACACTGTTTTTGTTTCCTTCATTTGTGAGACACGGGTATTGGTGGTTGTGCCAGCATTTATTGCCTGTCCCTAGTTGCCTATGAGAAGGTGGTGGTGAGCTGTCTTCTTGAGCCACTGCAGTACACGTGCTGTAGGTTGACCTACAATGCAATTAGGGAGGGAATTCCAGTATTTTGACCCAGCAACAGTAAAGGATGGCAATATAGTTCCAAGTTAGGACGCTGAGTGCCTTCCAGTCAGACGATATTGGTGTTTCTATGTGTCTGCTGCCCTTGTCCTTCTAGATGTAACTGGTCGGGGGTTTCATAGGTGCTGTCTGAGAATCTTTGGTGAATTTCTGCCGTACAACTTGGAGATAGCACACACTGCTGCAACTGAGTGTCAGTGATGGAGAGAGTGGATTATCTTGGATGGTATCAAGTTTCTTGAGTGTTGTTGGAAACTGCACCCATCCAGGCCAGTAGGGAGTATTCCATCACACTCCTGACTGTGCCTTGTAGATGGTGGACAAGCTTAGGGGAGTCAGGAGATGAATTACTTGCCGCAGTATGCCTAGTCTCTGACCTAGTATGCAACAATTTATATTTTACAAGTTGGGGTCACCATCTTTTTATTCTCTCCCTAGCTCTGGGAGGGCCAATTGTCCCTCAGCAACAGAGCTGATTACTGAAGTAGCAGAAATGAACATGTCTGTCAATATCTCATATAGGCAGCTATATGAGATATTGAGTGGGGTAGCAATTATCTTCTACTCAGACCCATTTATACAGAAGAAACAGCCCTGGCCAGTCAGTATAGCTGTGATTCTTTATGGAATATTATATTGAGTTCTATAGGAATGAATTGCGTATCATTTTCAACAATGGAAGCAAGTCATTTTGCCAACCTTTCCATGCTGGTTTATTCTTCACTGAAACAGGGATGGTAATCTTTGTTCAACTTCTATTTTTTAATCATTGACTTAGTCTCTGTTTCATTATTATATCAAAATATGAATTGAAGCAAGGTTTTCAAGCCCACAGCTCAATTTTGCACATTAGGTACCTCACACCCCGTCAAGGACATTATCCTAATTTTCTATTTTATCAGTAGAGAATGAATTCACCACCCATACCACACCCTCAAAGATAAATGAACCTATGTCAAAGCAGAAAAGTACTGGAGAAATTCAGCAGGTCTGGGACCATCTGTGGAGAGAGAAGCAGAATTAATGTTTCAAATCCAGCATGCGCCTTCTGCGGAACATGCACAGTGTTTTGCTTTTAATTGAAGCTACAGTCCAGAAACTAGATCGAACATTTGACCCTGTATTATTTAGCCTTCAACATTTGCTTTTCTGTTCACAATACTTCCAGAGTCAGGGATTTTTACACTAAATACTGCATTTTCCTGGCAATCGTAAGATACAGGAGCAGAATTAGGCTATGCAGCCTAACAAGTCTCCTCCATCATTGGATCATGGCTGACCTGGTTCTCAACCCCATTCTCCTGCCTTCTACCCATAACCCTTGATCCTTTTACTAATCAAGAACCTACCTGTCTCTGTCTTAAATACACTCAATGACTTGGCCCTCACAGCCTTCTGAGACAATGAGTTCCACAGATTAACCGCCCTCTGGCTGAAGAAGTTCCACCCATCACAGTTCCAAAGGGTCATTGCTTCACTCTGAGGATATGCCTCCAGGCCCTCAGCTCTCCTTCTAGTGGAAACATCTTCTCCTTGTCCACTCTATCCAGACTCCTCAGTTTGCTATAAATTTCAATCAAATCCTTCCTCATCCTCCTAAACTCTATCAATTACAGACTGAGCGTCTTCATGTGACAAGCCCTTCGTCCCTGGGATCATTCTTGTAAACCTCCTCTGGACCCCTCCAATGCCAGAAGATCCTTCCTTAGATACAGGACCCAAAACTGCTCACAATATTTTAAATGTGGTCTGACCAGAGTATTATACAGCCTCAGCAGTACATCTTTGCTCTTGCACTCTAAGCTTCTTGAGATAAACACATTTGCCTTCCCAACTGCCAACTGAATCTGCATGTTAACTTTAAGAGGATCCTGAACTGGAATTCCTAAGTTGTTTTGTGCTTCAGATTTTCAAAGCCTTTTGTCGCTTAGAAAATAGTCTACGCCTCTATTCTTCCTACCAAGGTGCATGACCTCAAACTTTCCCATATTGTATTCCATCTGCCACTTCTTTGCCCACTCTCCTAGCTTGTCCTAGTCCTTCTGTAGCCTCCCCGCTCCTCCAACACTACCTGTCTCTCCACCTATCTTTGTGCCATCTGTAAACATAGCAACAATGCCCTCAGTTCCTTTGTCCAGAGCATTAATATATAACATCAATTGTTTGCGGTTCCAACATGTGGAACCCCAAATTAGTGACTGCCGTCCTGAAAAAGACCAGTTTATCCCCACTCTCTGTCTTCTGTCAGTCAGCTAATCCTCAATCCATGCCAGTAGCTTGCTCCGCACACCCTGAGCTCTTATTTCACAGCCTCCGAAACAGCACCATTTCAAAGGCCTTCTTGAAATCCAAATAGGTCACGACCACTGGCTCTCCTTTGTCTAACTTGCTCATTACCTCCTCAAAGAATTCTAACAGATTTGTGAGGCATGACCTCCCCTTGATGAAACCATGCTGATTCAGCTGTATTTTACCATGCATTTCCAGGTACTCTGCAATCCCATCCTTAATTATGGACTGTAAAATCTTACTAATGACCCAAGTCAGGCTAACCAGCCTATAGTTTCCTGTCTTCTTCTTCCTTCCTCCCTTCTTAAAAAGGGGTGTTAAATTAGCCAATTTCCAGTCTTCTGAGATCCTCCCTGACTCTAGTGATTCCTGAAAGATCATACCAATGCCTTCACAATCTCCTTAAGAACTCTGAGGTGTAGTCCATCTGGTCTGGGTGATTTATCCAACTTCAGACCTTTCAGCTTCCCCAGCACCTTCTCCTTAGTGATGGCCACTACACTCACCTCTGCCTTCCAATTCTCTTGAAGTTCTCATTCTAAATTTGTCCAGCTTTTTCTCAACCTGTCTGCCACCACATTTTTAGTTGTGAATTTCCAAGATCCTGTTCCTTGGATTTGTGTGGCCGGGCTTGACTCTGGCGTTGCAATCAAAACCTCATGGCTACAAAGCCCCATTTTAGAGGCAAGAGTTTACAACATAGCCCAATGCTTCAATGATGTACTGAGAAAGGGCTATGGTGGTGCCAACTTTCATCTGAGATGTTAAACCAAGTTCCTCTCTGCCATTTCCAGTGCGTATAAACAACCTCAAGGCACTTTTTGAGCATTTTCATTTGTTTCGTTGCTGAGTGTATGGGAGCTTGTTGCACACAAATTGACTGCTGCATTTTCTGCAATAAAAGTACTTCACTGACACGTTGAGGCTGTTTCAATTGCTATGTAAATGCAGTTCTTACTTTATATGGAAAATTCCACCTTATCTGCTTCTTCTTGGGAGACTTATTGACTTACATTCACGGCTTTTAGTCATGCATTCAAGCAATACATCAAGCAATTCTGTGGACATTCAAAGAGGCTGCACCAAGTCCTTTCTGAACCTTTATTCTTGAATATGTTCTATAAGATGAGACCACAATCAATTCTTTGATGCTCTTTTTTTTGAATGATTCCCAAAGTATTCATGCCTTGTTGAAAGTGAACTCCCAAAACAATAAAAAACAGAAGAGGATTTTCAGTCTGGATGTAAAGTAGCATATCCAGATGCACATTGTACGCAAAGTTGCACAAGTTTTCTACGTTGGGTTCATGCTTCAAGTTCAATAGCAACATTGCAAAATTAGGCAGCAACATCAGGCAGCGCTTTAGAACATAAGTTGGTGTGCAACTGAGATGGGACCTTGCAGGTGGCATTGTCCCCTTGTACCTGCTGCACTTGTCCTTCTAGGGCTCAGGAGGTTATGTCAAAGATGCCTTAGTGAAGTACAACTTGTAGGTGGTACACTTTACTGATGGTACACTGACTGTGTGTCAGTGGTGGAAGGGGTGAATATTGAAGGTGGCATCATAGAACCATAGAATCCCTACAGTGTGGAAGAAAATCATTCAGCCTATCAAGTCCACACCTATCTCTGAAGAGCACCCCACCCAGATCAACCCCCATACCCTATCCCTGTTACCCTGCATTTCCCATGGCCAATCCACCTAATCTGCACACCCCTGCACTGTGGAAGGAAACTGGAGCATCCAGGGAAACCCATGAAGACATAGGGAGAATGTGCAAACTCTACACAGACAGTCACTCAAACCTGGGTCCTTGGCACTGTGAGGCAGCAGTGCTAACTTGTGAGCCATTGTGCTACTGGTAGTTGAGGTCAATGAAGTAGGTCCTTTGACCTGGATGGTCTTGAGCTGCTAGAATGTTTTTGGAGCTGCACTCATCCAGACAATTGGGGAGCATTTCATTGTATTTCTGACTTGTGCCTTGATGGGTTTGGAGAGAGAGGTGAGTGAAACACTGCAGTATTTCTAGCCTCTGACCTGCTCTTGTAGCCATTGTGTTTATAAGGCTGGTCCAGCTCAGTTTCTGGTCAATATCCACCAACAATTCCCTCCCCCACTCCCAACCATCGCCATCACCACTAATGGCAATAGTGGATAATCCAGTGATCATGATACTGTTGAAGATTATGAGGAGGGGAGGTGGTTGGACTCACTTGCTGGAAATGGTCACTACCTTGCAAAGTTGGTTTTTCTTCCCATCAAACACTCCCATGACATCAACAGGCTGTAAAGCACATCAAAGGGCTGAAAAATGGCAGATGAAGTTCAATCTGGACAGAGTATTTTTGACTTATACAATTAATAGTAAGGCCTTCGGTAGTGTTGTAGCACAGAGGACCAACAGGTTTTTTTTTCTCTTCTTAATCCCCACACTACTGCCTAACTGCGGTAGTGCTTATTTTTCCCCAGCACCCCTGGTGTGTGTGTGCAGGTGTGAGACACAGTGAAAGACACAAAGTGCACGAATCTTTATTCAATTTCCACCACCAGGAAGATAGGAAAAACAATCTTCTGTTTTTCTTTTTTTTAAAAACACAGTGAAAGACACAAAGTGCACAAATCTTTATTCAGTTGCCACCACCAGGAAGATAGGAAAACACCCGAGTGGCCAGTGACAAGCACTGCCCTTCAAACCACAGGGCAATGCTGTGTGATCAAAACAGTGAAGGGGAGGGTAGGGACTAAATCAAAATAGAGTTGGACGGGGAAATAATGCACTCCACTCCCTGCGGCGCCCACCTCTCCCTGAACAACTCCAGGGTGTTGGTGGACACCGCGTGCTCCTTCTCCAAGGACACCCAGGCTCTAACGTAACCCCGGAAGAGGGGCAGGCAGTCGGCCCTAACGATCCCCTCCACGGCCCGCTGTCTGGACCTGTTGATGGCCAGGCCCAGGAGCAGACCCACGAGGAGGTCTTCAGACCTGCCCTCCCTCCTCCGTACCGGGTGCCCGAAGATCAGAAGCGTGGGACTGAAGTGCAACCAAAAGCAGAGGAGAAGGTTTTTGAGAAAATCAAAAAAGGGAGTGCAAAAGCCCACACCCAATATATACATGGTCCACGGATTCCACAGCGCCACAGAACAAGCAGTTGGGCTGGGAGTCCGTGAACCACCGCAACCTGCGGTTGCAGGGGACTGCTGCGTGCAGCACCCTCCACCCCAGATCCCTGAGAGAAAGGGGGGGGACTCCCGCGTAGAGAGCCCTCCACTGGGGATCCCCGCCGCCCGGTGGCAAATGGGCACGCCAAGGCGTGTCCGAACGGTGGATGAGGGAGAAGAGGTGGACGGTGTGCAGCAGCAGTCTATACAGGGCCTTCCTTTTGACATCCCTGGGGACCAACAGGTTCAGGTGCATAGTTTTTTCAAGTTACATCACAAGTAGACAAGGTGGTTAAAAAGACACTTAACAGACTTGCCTTCATTGTGCAGACCTTTGAGTATAAGAGTTGAGACGTCATGTTGACGTTGTACAGGACATCTTCTGGAATACTGTGTCCAGTTCTGGTCACCCAGTTATAGGAAGACTATTATGAAGCTAGAGAGGATTCAGAAGAGGTTTACCAGGATGATGCTGGGTATGGAGTTATGAAGAAAGACTGGATAGACTGGGATTTATTTTACTGAAGCGAAGGAGATTAAGAGGTAAACTTAGAGAGGTTTATAAAATCATGAGGGGTATAGATCAGATTAATGGTAGGTGTCCTTTCCCTAGGATGGAGGATTTCAAAACTAGGGGGCATATTTCTAAGGGAGAGCAGGAAGAGTTAAAAACGACGAGGGACAAATGTTTTACACAGAGGGTGGTCTGTGTGTGGAATGAACTTCCTGAGCAAGTGATGGATGTGACACTATTACCATGCTTAAAAGACACTTAAATAAGATTTGGAGGGATATGGGGCAGGACCAGGCAGGTAGGACTGGTTTAGTTTGGGATTACAGTTGGCATGGATTGGTTGGACCAAAGGGTCTGTTTCTGTGCTGTATGACTTATGGAAGTATTGATCTCTCTACATCATCCCTTTCAAAACCTCACAGGGTAAGGACAGCACAGAGTTTAACACTGAGTAAAGTTCCTTCAAATCTTTTAAACTGAAATTTAAGTTTTCTACTTCTTTAAACCGAAAGAAAATTGGAAGTAAAGGTCTTTCTACGCTGTCTCCATTAAATTCTCCCAGGACAAGGACAGCATAAGGACTAGCTGCAGAGTAAAGCTCCCTTTACATTGTCCCCATCAAACAGTCCCAGGACAAGTACAGCACTCTGTTCCATTCAGAGTATAACTCCCTCTAGTCTTTTAAACAGAAAGTAAATATCTCTGGGTAGTATCTTTATCAAATGCTCCCAGGACAGGCACAGCATGGTGTTAGATACAGACAAAAGCTCAATCTATTCTTTTAAACTGAAAAAAATGCCTTCTCTAATTGCAGTTGTCTATTTTCCATTTGATAAGCATATTTTGCTGCAGGCAGGCATAAACTACTTCATATCCAGAGAGTTGCGAATGGAATTGATCATTGTGCACCAAACAGATAACATCCACATTTGTGAGAGAAAGTCATTTTAGGGCCTCAGGTATTTGCTGCCCTAGTCCTCTGAGGTGGAAGAAGTGACAGATTGGGAAAGTGCTATCAATGGAGCCTTGGTGAATTCCTCCAGTGCATCTTGTGCACTGCTGCCACTGTGCATTGATGATGGAAGGAATGAATATTGGAAGTGTTAGATGGGATGCCAATCAAGTAGGTCACTTTATCCTGCTTAGAGTCATAGAGATGTAAGCAAAGAAACAGACCCTTAGCTCCAACTCGTCCATACCAACTAGATATCCTAACCTAATCTAGTCCCATTTGCCAGCATTTGTTTCTTGAGTGTTTTTGGAACTGTCCCCATCCAGGAAATTGGGGAGTATTCCATTACACTTCTGACTTGTATCTTGTCAATGAAGAGAGTCTCTGGGAGCCAAATTAGTGGTTACAGAATTCCTAGTCTCTGACCAGCTCTTGTAGAAACATTTCTATGGCTTCTCATGTCCCGTTCAGCTTATCATTAATGGTAACCACAAGGATGTTGGTAGTGGTGAGTTTCTGTTGAGTTAGGTGTTGCTTAATAATACAACAGATGACACCTTTCATCATCTTACTGAGATGGTAATTGGCTGGGTAGGATTTGTTTTGCTTTTTTGTAAACAGGACATACCTGGTCAATGTTCCACATTATTGGGAAGATGCAGGTGTTGCAACTGTATTGGCAGCACAAGCCTTTAGTACTATTGCTGGAATGCTGTCAGGGTCCAATGTTTTTTACAGTGTCCAGCACCTCCAACTGTTCCTTGGTACCATTTGGAGTGCATTGACTGAAGCCTGGAATCTGAGACATTCCGGACTTCAGGAGGAGGCTGAGATGGATCATTCAATTAGCACTTCTGGCTGAACATGGTTGAGAGTACTTCAACCTTGTCGTTTGCATTGATGTGGTAGGTTCCTCCATTATGGACGATTTCTGGAGCCCCTTCTCTTGTTAGTTGTTTAATTGTCCATGCCATTCATGGCTGTATGTGGCAAGCCTGCAGAGTTTCGATTTGATCTATCTGTTGTGGAACCCTTAGCTCTGTCTATTGTTGTTTGGCATGCAGGAAGTCTTGTGTTGTAGTTTGACCAGGTTGACACCTCATTTTGAGGTGTGGCTGGTACTACTCCTAGCATGTCCACCTGTACTCCTCACTGAACCAGGTTTGATCACTTGGTATTGTAGCTGATGATTGACAGCACATTATGTGCTAGATCTGCTAGGATCAGGAAGACTTTGTAAGGTCAAAAGGACTGTGGGTGCTATTATTATTTCTGATACTTGGTTGATGGAACTGATTTTATTCCTTTTTTCAGACTTTGTAGCAGTTCGATACCACTGAGAGGCATGCCAAGGGTACAATCACAGCGCTGTGGGTCTGGAAATGACAGACCAGCAGCAGATTTTCCTTTCTTAAAGGCCATTTTTGGGGCCTGATGGGTTTTGATGACAATTGCTAGTAGTTTCATGATTACCATTAAACTAGTTTTTGATTTAGTCAGAGAACTAAGTTCACCATCTGTCATATGGGATTTGAACCCACGTCCCCCAAATGTTTTAACATGGATTACCAATCCAGTGATAATAGCACGATGCCACCATCTCCCCAAAACGTGATGAATGAGTAATGAAGGTGGTTGGCAGAAGATCTTGGAGAGAGGTCAGTGGAGGGGTTTGGGCAGTTGAGCTGAAATCTTCTTTTAGTTGGAAAGCTGTAAGAACATAAGGAAAAGGAACAAGCGGAGGCCATTTGGCCCCTCAAGCTTACCCTGCCATTCAGTGAGATCAATGCTAATCAACCCCAGGCCTCAATTCCTATTTCAAACCAACACATCACAGCCTTCAAACTTGGGATGTTAAAGATGGATTATAAAGGCAAACTTTTATTGCATTCCTACACCCACCCAGATATTCTGCCCTTTGTGGAGGTTACGACAGGGTTGGTAGATTCTGCACTTTGCAGAAGGAATGGTGATTTAAAGACACTTCCTAAGGTAGGCAGTTTTGTGGTTCTGGGGAGCTTGTTTTTAGTACACAATCCCTGATGTAGGCAACAGGAAGTATTGCATTTGTTGATAATTTGGTGATTTGCAGATGCTCCCTGAACAGATCTTGGAGATTTTATAATATGTGGGGAAAGCAACAGTTTGCAGATGCTGCCGAGGAGCTGGGGGGGGGGGGGCGATTGGAGGACGCTCCCTGACTGCATCCAGAGGCTTTATGCATTGCAGGGAGTGAAGTGATTTGAGGATGCTCCCTGGCTGGGGATCTGGAGAGGTTTTGCGCTTTGCGGGGAGTGAGGCGGTTTGAGGACGCTCCCTGGCCGGGGGAGGGGGAAGCTTTGCGGGGAGTGAGGCAGTTTGAGGATGCTCCCCGGCTGGGGAGTGAGGCGGTTTGAGGACGCTCCCTGGCCGGGGCCCGGGGGAGGGGGAAACTTTGCGCTTTGCGGGGAGTGAGGCGGTTTGAGGACGCTCCCTGGCCGGGGGAGGGGGAAGCTTTGCGCTTTGCGGGGAGTGAGGCGGTTTGAGGACGCTCCCTGGCCGGGGGAGGGGGGAAAGCTTTGCGCTTTGCGGGGAGTGAGGCGGTTTGAGGACGCTCCCTGGCCGGGGGAGGGGGGAAGCTTTGCGCTTTGCGGGGAGTGAGGCGGTTTGAGGACGCTCCCTGGCCGGGGGAGGGGGGAAAGCTTTGCGCTTTGCGGGGAGTGAGGCGGTTTGAGGACGCTCCCTGGCCGGGGGAGGGGGGAAGCTTTGCGCTTTGCGGGGAGTGAGGCGGTTTGAGGACGCTCCCTGGCCGGGGGAGGGGGGAAGCTTTGCGCTTTGCGGGGAGTGAGGCGGTTTGAGGACGCTCCCTGGCCGGGGGGGGAGGGGGGGAAGCTTTGCGCTTTGCGGGGAGTGAGGCGGTTTGAGGACGCTCCCTGGTCAGGGACCGGGGGAAGGGGGGAAGCTTTGCGCTTTGCGGGGAGTGAGGCGGTTTGAGGACGCTCCCTGGCCGGGGGAGGGGGGAAGCTTTGCGCTTTGCGGGGAGTGAGGCGGTTTGAGGACGCTCCCTGGCCGGGGCCCGGGGAGGCTGCTGTTTGCTCCTAGTTCAAATCAGTCCCGGCGTGCTGCGCGCTGCTAACGGCTACCGACCGACCGAGGGAGAGAATCCACCGGCCCCAGAGATCCAGGGAGTGAGGGATTAAAGAGGGGGAGAGTGTTGGGGGAAGATGGCCGAGGCCTTACCGCAGACTCCGAGCAGGCACGAGAAGAGCCTGGGACTCCTCACCACCAAGTTCGTGTCCCTGCTGCAGGAGGCCAAGGACGGGGTCCTCGACCTGAAAGTGGTGAGAGAGGGGGGGGGGGGGGACACGGTCCCGGGCTGACCGGGGGGGGGGGGGGGGGGGACACGGTCCCGGGCTGACCGGGGGGGGGGGTTAGATACCCGGAGGCCGGGACCCCCCGCGTGGCCTTGGAGATGGGGGGGGGGGTCGCGAGCGGCGGGAGAGCGGCGGTTGGAGCCCTCCAGGATGCGCGAGACACAGAGCAGGCCGCGCGCCCCCATCCCCGGGGGAGGGGGAGAGCACGTGCTCAAACTCCCGGTGCAGCCCGCGTCCGCTGGAGGGACTGCTCTCTCTCCCCATCCCCACCCCCCCCCCATCATCACCCCCCCCATCATCACCCCCCCCATCCCCACCCCCCCCCCATCATCACCCCCCCCATCATCACCCCCCCCATCATCACCCCCCCCATCATCACCCCCCCCATCCCCACCCCCCCCCCATCATCACCCCCCCCATCATCACCCCCCCCATCATCACCCCCCCCATCATCACCCCCCCCATCATCACCCCCCCCATCATCACCCCCCCCATCATCACCCCCCCCATCATCACCCCCCCCCATCATCACCCCCCCCATCATCACCCCCCCCATCATCACCCCCCCCATCATCACCCCCCCCCATCATCACCCCCCCCCATCATCACCCCCCCCATCATCACCCCCCCCCATCATCACCCCCCACCATCATCACCCCCCCCATCATCACCCCCCCCATCATCACCCCCCCATCATCACCCCACCCCCCCCCATCATCACCCCCCCCCATCATCACCCCCCCATCATCACCCCCCCCATCATCACCCCCCCCATCATCACCCTCATTGGTATCGCCCTGCTCAGCGTGCATTATAACCCCCCCACCCCCATCCCCACCCCCACCCCTCACTTCCCCCCCACCCCTCACTTCCCCCCCACCCCTCACTTCCCCCCCACCCCTCACTTCCCCACCCCCACTACCCCCACCTCATTCCCACCCCCCCCAATTCCCCCCCAAACCCACCCTCATTCCCACTTCCCCCCATCCCCACTCCCACTTCCCCCCCACCTCATCCCCACCCCCACTACCCCCCAACCTCATCCCCACTCCCATCCCCACCCCCCACTTTCCCCTTCATCCCCACCCCTGACCCCCATCCCCCACCCTCATCCCCACCCTCCACTTCCCCCCCCCCAAACCCACCCTCATCCCACCCTCCACTTCCCACCTCCCGCTTCCCCCCTCATCCCCAACACCCCACTACGCCCTGTCTGTCCTCTCCCCTCCCACCCCTCTTGCCAACCCTGCTGTGCCTCCACTACTGGCAGTGTCTATCTCTCTGGTTGTTATTGGCAGTAAGGGTGAATGTTATCTTTTACAGTACATAACATTGTACTGAAAGAGAGAGGAGCCCTATCCAGCGTGGGGATGTCCTGTTGCTGAACTCATTACTGTGGCTACTGGGATCATTCACACTGAGTCACTGCTGAAACTTTCTGGGTAATAACTGTTCCTCAGGTCACACAGGTAGACCTTAGTTTTCCTTTGCTTTTTAGCAAACTCCAAGACAATGTTGGAATCTGTTCAACAGCACACACACGCACGTGGTTACTCTGGTTCAGTTGCTAGTTGCATTGTTCAGTGCCACACACAGTTTACCAGAGGTCAGGGGTTCAGTCTTTGATCTGTGCTGAGCCTCTGCATCTCTGTTAGGACAGTGGTGAAGTAGCTGCTTCTATCACCGATCAGGGTGTCCTGTGAGAGAGGACACGTGGAAGAGATCTCATTCAGACATGCATGTCTAAAACGCTGCTCACCCCCTCAACCAGCTTGCTGAAAGTCTGGACAGACAGATAACAATTACTACCTTGTGTTAACTTTGCATAGCGTGGCTGCGGCAAAAGACAGATCTTGGGGACAAGCTCAGGAAAATCGTGGGAGGCGAACCCTATTGTCAGCAGAACGTTCCCATGGCTGTTATCTTGGAGAAGATATGAATCTGTTAAGGCCTTCTTGATTTAGACTGCTGTTCGACTGTCCCGGGTCACTTAGTTAAAGACACTGTGACTGGGCCAGTCCAGTGCCACCTGTGACCTCTTGTCCTTTTCTTGGGCCTGGATTTTGGTTGTGGGTTTGTGGTTTTGGCCAGTCGGTGGTTGGTCAGAGCTTCAGTTGCTGCTGTGAGGCTGCCAGTGTGGTGCTGTGATCCTTCGATTCCCAGGCTGCCCTGTCAATATCTAATTGTGCTCTGATTCCCCTCAGTTCAATAACCCATCTCGCACCATCCCCTTGGGGTGAATGACATTCCATTTTTAGAAGTAGGGAAACAGGTCAGTGGGGTATGTGGAAGGATTCTTTGCTGAAGGTGATGGAGTGACAAAATGGCATGGCTACATCGAGGGAGAACATTGCTCGTGGACAGAGTGTAGCTGATTGGGGATTTCCTCTGTTAGTCATTCCTGGAGGCTGGGGTGGATGGAGACTTTGTTGAGTTTGGTCGTCCGTTTGGAGAATCTGTCAATATAAAGCCCCAGGTCCCACCCCCACCTCTATCTTCCTGGGTGTCTCACTGGTGTCACAAAGCTCTTGTTACTGACAGCCTCTCTGTGCCATCCTCAGTAAGACATATTTGTTGAGATTTCAGCTGTTAAATGTAGGTAGGTTGGCACTGTGTGCCCCCTCTGGAATACTAAAGGAGCAGCTATATCTCCACGTCCTCTCTACTGAGCAGTGGAACATTACAGATGTAACTCGTGGCCTGTTGCAGTCCTCCCTCCAGCGAGGAAGCTTTGTTCCATTCATAATGTCCCAACAGGAAGTGAAAATGGCCTTGTGGGGTCAAAGGTGAAGGAGTATTAAGGGGTGTCATGGGTTCACAGGACGCAGAATAGCTCAATCCATTCATGATATCCTGAGCATTCCTTCACCTTTGACCCTTAGAATCCATTGTAACTCCCGTTAACATCCTGAACCCCTTAATTAAAGGTGAATTATCTGCAGTGTAGGATTTCTGTAATTGCTTCAGCACGGCATTTTTTTCTTTGCAGAGGTGGAATTTCTTTGAGTAAGCTGCTTATTGATGTCCGATCTCCCTGCTATGTTTACTTCCTGTTCCCTCCCATGTGGCTCTCTGTGGCTGGCGCAACCCCTGAATGAGGTAGCGGAAAATTCTTGCCTGCTCACAGCCTTTTGCTCAACAGTACAGTATGGCAGTTTGTTCAGCAGTTTATATTTCCTGATATCGTTTTCTGATTGACGATCGGGTTAGGACTCAGTGGGTATCCACCTATCCGTCATGATTTTGCAGCACAATACATGTTGATTGTGTGAGGATATGTAGAAGGACTCTCTCTCCTCTCTCTGACTTGCCATAAGATTCTTATATGTTCAAGAACAAGGGCTGAAGTTTTGGGCCCACATGACAGTGAACTAGTACGTGACTGAATGTAGGCAGGAGTCTTGGGTGATTTGGAGTCAGAGTCATAAGACACAGAAATAGACCCTTCAGTCCAACTCGCCCACGCTGACCAGACATCCCAATCTGACCTCATCCTATTTGCTAGCATTTGGCCCACATCCTTCTAAATCTTTCCTATTCATGTACCTATCCAGATGCCTATTTGATCACAGAGTTGTACAGCATGAAGACAGACCCTTTTGTCCAAATTAATCTCGTCCCATTTGGCTGATGTCCCTCTTAAATCCTTCCTGTTCATATACCCATCCAGTTGCCTTTTAAATGTTGTAATTGTACCAGCCTCCATCACTTCCTCTGACAGTTCATTCCATACACGTACCACTCTCTGCGTGAAGAGGTTGCCCCTTAGGTCCCTTTTAAATCTTTCCTCTCTCACATTAAACTATCCACTTTAGTTGTGAGCTCTCCTATCCTGAGGAAAAGACCTTGGCTATTTACCTTATCTATGTCCCTCATGATTTTATAAACTTCTATAAGATCATCCAATGCTTCACGGAAAACAGCCCAGCCTATTCAGCCTCTCCCTCTAGATCAAATCCTACACCCCGGCAACGTCTTTGTAAATCTTTTCTGAACCCTTTCAAGTTTCACAACATCTTTCCTATAGGAAGGATACCAGAATTGAACACAGTATTCCAAAAGTGTCCTCACAAATGTCCTGTACAGCTGCAATATGACCTCCCAACCCCTCTATTCACTGCACTGACGAATAAAGGCAAGCAAACCAAATGCCTCCTTCACCTCCCTGTCTACCTTTGACTACTTTCAAGGAACTATGAACCTGCACCCCAACCTCTCTGTGTTTGGTACACTCCCCAGGACTTTATCATTAAGATAATTGTCTTCTTTTTCAAGCCCAAGATGCAGCTTACGACTGTGGCAGTTTTCTGATGAAAGTACCTGCAAATCTGTGATTGTCGCTAAAATCCTATCTGTTTTGGCAGACCACTCCCTGTGTGGACAAGGCAGCGTGCAATATGGAAGTGGGTGAGCAGTGTCGGAGCTGTCAGCTGCCTTAGTCCTCACCATTTTCCAGTACTTTTACTCCAATTCCTCCCCACAACCAGCACAGCTCTGATAATGTTGTATCTTATAGGAGTGCAGATGGGATGCCTTAAAAGTCTTCCATTGATAATCCTGGTTGGTGGATTTTGCCTGAGCAGGCTGCTCCATTCTGGAGCGACGTTGAAAATCTTGGCACTTGCAGTTCCAGGCCAGCATTGTCCTGCCCTCCATGTGCAGTTTTGTGCTGTGAGCTTTTCCCTTGATCGTAATGTCAGGCATGAGGATTGGCTACCTGAGTCAGAGGGGAGCACAAAGACATCTGGTGATCTGTGCTGTCTGAATCTTTCAAGTTTTACTTACTTATTGTGCCCAAGAATATCTGTTTTATAAAACTACTCGGTGCACAAACTCAGAACCCCATTTCCTTCTGTTGTCCAGACTCATTTGGGGTAATTTGTTTTATCATATATGTTGATGGGATGTAGGTGTCACTGGCTCTGCCAGTGATTATTGTCCTAGAGAAGGTGGTGGTGCTGAGCTGCCACCTTAAACTGCTACCATCGGGGCACCCGCAATCACCTTAGAAAGGGAGTTCCAGGATTTTGGCCCAACGATGACGAAGGAACAGTGATTTTCCAAGACAGGATAGCGTACATCTTGAGGGAAGCTTGAAGGTTGTAGTGTTCCTTTGTGTCAGCTGCTCTCTCTTTTCTAAGTGTAAGAGATCACAGGTTTGAAAAGTGCAGTTAGTGGAGGCTTGGTGAGTTACTGCAGTGCATCTTGTGAATGGTACACCCTGCTGGGACATACATTGTTAGTGAAGGGGGTAAATTTTGAAGGTGGTGGTTTGGGTGTCAGACAAGTGGATATATTATCGTCTTGAATGGCGTCTGGCTCCTTGAGTCTTGTTGGAGCTGCAATCATCTAAGAAAAGTGAAGAATCTTATCACAGTCCTGACTAGTGTTTTGTAAGTGGTGGTTGACAGGCACTGGGGGAATATTCACTTAGGTGAGTTAGTTCCTGAACACTAACCTGCATTTATCTGGCTGCTTCAGTTCAATTTCTGATCAGTAGAAACACCCAGGATTAGGGTCAGTGGGAATAATGGATTCAATGATGGTAATGCCATTGAATATCAAGGGGCAGCAATCCATTTTTCTTTATTGGAAATGGTCATTGCTTGATGCTGTCTGGCATGACTGTTACTTGTCACTTAGCAGCCCAGGCCTGAATGTTGTCCAGGTTTGAGAAGCATGTTGATACAGATTGCTTCAGTATCTGAGGTGTCACAAACGATGCTGAACATTGTGCCATCATTTTTGAACATCCCTTCATCATGGAGGTCAGAAGTGAGGTCACTGAAACAACTGAATATGATTAGACCAGGGACACTACCTAAGCAACTCCTGCAGTGATGTCCTTTGGCTAAGCCAACCATAGCTATCTTGCTTTGTGCAAGGTGTGTCACCAACCAGTGAGATTCCCTCTGATTCCCATTGTCTCCAGTCTTACTAGACCTCCTTGATATCACACTCTATCAAGTGCTGCCTTGATGTCAAAGGTGATTTCAAAAGTGGAGCGGTGCTCAGTGCTTAGCACTGTTGCCTCACAGCGCCAGGGACTTGGGTTCGATTCCAGCCTTGGGCGACTGTCTGTGTGGAATTTCCACATTCTCCCTGTGTCTGCATGGGTTTCCTCCCACAATCCAAAGATGAGCAGGTTAGGTAAATTGGCCATGCTAAATTGACCTTAGTGTCCAGGGATGTGTAGATTAGGTGCATTAATCAGGAGTAAATATAGGATAATAAGGTAATGGAACAGGTCAGGATGGGTTACACTTTGGAGGATCGGTGTGGACTTGATGGGCCAAAGGGCCTGTTTCCACTCTGTAGGGATTCTATATGATTGTGATTACTCTCTCCTCCCCTCGAGTTTAGCTCTTTCACTCTTTTGCTCATGTTTGCTGATGTGAGGTCAGGAGCTGAATGACCTGGGTGGAACTCAAACTGAGCATCAGTGAGCAGGTTATTTCTTTGTAAGTGCTATTTAAAGACACTTTTGACTCCTTCCTTCACTCTGATAATCAATAGTAGATTGATACAGCAGTGATTGGCCAGGTTGGATTTGTCCTGCTTTTTCTTTCTAAGCAAGACATACCTGGCAATTTTCTATATTGTTGGCTAGTTGCTGGTATTGTAACTACCTTTTAGCTTTTGATGAAGCCCTGTCCCAGAGGCCTGCGTTATTGGTGCTCTTGTGCAATACTGCCAGAGGTTGCCATCCCTTAGGTGAGTTTTGGACCCAAAACCTTGCCTATCTTTGTCAGTCATTTGAGCGGATGTGTGAGACTCTTGGTCAGTATACCAAGATAAATCGTTTGGGATTCCTCCCTATACTAGCAAACTGACTAACCACGCACTGGCTGTCTTTTCTCTGCTTGCAAAATGATGCCTACATAAGTCACTCCACTCCAAAAATCATCACTTATATATATGTATGATATTCTAAAAGAGAGAGAGAGATTCTATTCAAAACAGTAATTTGTTATGACATAGAGACCAGTGTTTCAGCAGAGAGTCTCATTTCTGATGTGCTTTCATTAGGTGAAGTTTTAATGCGTATAGTTACTGGATGGAGATCTGCTGTGGTTGTGATTCATTCCTTGCTAAAGAGATTGTTGTCAACCTGTTCTGTTTGACTGTGGAAATAAATAGCTGAAAATGTGTTGCTGGAAAAGCGCAGCAGGTCAGGCAGTATCCAAGGAACAGAAGCCCGAAACGTTGATTCTCCTGTCCTTGGATGCTGCCTGACCTGCTGCGCTTTTCCAGCAACACATTTTCAGCTCTGATCTCCAGCATCTGCAGTCCTCACTTTCTCCTGTGGAAATAAATAGCCAGCAATCTGGCCCTGTTGCCGACTGCTGTAACATCTGAGCTAGGATAGGTTGTTCTTTTGCTTCAGAAGGTAGTGGGGGACAAGGCAGAAAACCAAGGATCTTGTGATTCTTTTACAAGAAGAATTTTCCATTGGGATACTCCAGCAATGTGCCCAGTCCTAGTAATTTTAGCCTTGCATGAGAGGTCGACATCACTGGCCATTTAAGGGTGTAGTTAAGAGTCAACTATATTTTGCATCTAGGCCAGAAAAGACGAAGACAGCAGATTTCGTCCTCCTAAAAAAAAGCGTGATTTTTTTGTGTTAGTGGATAATAGTTTCATCATCACCGTGACCGAGAATGGCTTTCACCTCCAGATTTATCAATTGAATTTTTGAGCACAAGTCTCCAGACCCTCTGGATAAATAATCCAGTGACATGAACCCCATTGTTGGCAGTGCCATATTTTTTAAAGGTAGCCATGATGTGGAGGTGCCGGTGTTAGACTGGGGTGGACAAAGTTAAAACTCACACAACACCAGGTTATAGTCCAGCAGGTTTATTGGGAAGTACAAGCTTTCGGAGTGCTGTGCCTTCATCAGCTACCTGATGAAGGAGCAGCACTCCAAAAGCTATTACTTCCCAATAAACCTGTTGGACTATAACCTGGTGTTGTGAGTTTTAACCTATAAAGTATTTTTAAAAAAAGAAAGGAAGATTCAAATTGCAAAAGCTGAAATTAAAGTGGCTTTTCACCTGCTTTGGGAGCAGAGTTCAAACCCAGACATTTGCTGGGAAGATGATTCTTTCTGTGTAGTGCCAGGCTGCTATTTATAAAAAGGTCTCTATCCTGTTTTAGTGCTGGCTAGGAAGACCTCAGTAGAAGTGTCATTCCCAGTGTGAAGACTCACTGAGTTGAAATCCTACTCTGCCAGCCTCTTTCCCCTGAAAGGGATTCCTGGTACTTGGCACATTGCGAGGTGGTCCAGAAGTAACCTGTCAATCTTCAGGATGCAGGGAATGGGGAGCAGTCTGTGAAGAGCCAAATACCAAAGGGCTAGGGAAGCCAAATGTTGAATGCCACGCCTCTAAGGATGGTGCCCCGCTGAGGGGGGATAAATCAGACAGGAAGAATTTATTTAAAAAGGAGCAGACCGAAGATTTCAGTGCCTCAGAGTAGCAGAGGGATCCGGCTGTCCTTGTGCATGAATTGTAAAGGGTTAGTTTGCAGGTACAGCAAAGCTAATCAATGCTTTCGCTTATTGAAAGGGGAATTGAATCGAAAAGCAGAGAAATCACTTAGAAAGGGTAAGACAATATCAGTAAAACTGCTCACTTATTGAAGGAGGGATGGAAAGGTGCTGGCAGCAGTTCAGGAAAGATTTACCAGACCAATACCAAGAATGTACAGGTTGCTTCCTGAGGAAAGGTTGGACAGATGAGGTTTATTATATCCACTGGAGTTTAGAAGTATCAGGGGTGAATTGATTGAAACTTAGACCATCCTGCGGGATCTTGACAGGATGAACATGGAAAGGATGTTTCCTCTTGTAGCAGTAGAATCTAGAACCAAGGCTCACTGTTTCAATATAAGGGGTCTCCCACTTAAGACAGATGAGTTCTTTTTCCTGAGGTGAGTCTTTGGAGTTCTCTTCCTTAAAATGCAGTGGAAGCCGAACCCTTGAATATTTTTGTGTCCAAAATATTGATAAGCAGTGGGTGGGGTGAGGGGGAGGAGTGAAATGTTATCAGAAACCTGTGGGAAATGTGGAGTAATCAGATCAGCCACGATCTTATTGAATTGCAGACCAGGCTCTGGGCCAAATGGTCTTCTCCAACTTTTAATTTGTATGGTGCAGGGCAGGCACTGCTTTAAAAATGCCTCCTATTCCGCAGAAAGAAAGAGCCATTACTTTGTGTGGAGGCAGTGTGGAAAATCCGACACCGGGTCTAAATATAAAGCGCTGTCTTTTGACCAGCGAACTAACCCAGTTCATTGGGAATAGTTTGTATTTTTGAATGTTAATTTCACAGTACACTGGAATCCCTGTTGTAACTAGCTCCCAGACATGTATACCTGGGCCATGTTATAGGTGAGACCACATTTTCAAAGCCGATGCTTGATCCAGCTATGATTCCATCAGAATCAATAATGTGTGTACCTCCCAACAGTTTCCAGGCCACAGCCTCCAAGATAATTGAATAAAGTAAGTACTTTGTAAAATCAGCCAAAGAATTAAATAGCTGATTTTTTTAATGTTGCTTTTAAAGTGCGTGACTGTGTTTGTAATCTTTGGAGACTGGAGGATTTAGGGTCAAAAATGGGCCTGTGATACAAAGGTCTGCATTACACCATGTTACAGCAGTGCCTTCCACCCAAGGAGCAGGTGATGTACTTAACTGTCAAGTGGACAAAGCTATCCTGACTATGATACAAGACAAACCCAGACCTCCCTCAAAGTTTCAGCATGTTATGACGACGTGCTGGATTCTGAGGAGGAGGCACTGGAGCCCCAGGGAAGATAACACTGGAACGACTGGGCCCTGGGGATGGGCCTGTTGCTGGAGGGGCCTGGATCCATGGTGGGGGGCTAGGAGTATAGGGTATCAGGTGAGGTCTGCTGAGAAGGAAGGGGTACTGGAGGAAGGAGATGGTGGCCCGAACATGATGGCATTGGGCTATCAGGTATGAGGTTGAAGCTGGTCATCTGGTAAAAGCACAGCGGCTGGTGGAATTTAAATTCAATGAATAACTCTAGAATTGAAAAAGTAGTCTTTGTCATGGTGATAATGAAACCATCATCAACTGTTGTAACTGACCAGACCAGACCAGTTGACATTAATATTTGGAAAGGAGGTGTGAACCCTTTTGGAACCGACATTGTTTTGTGAGCCAGTCCTCCTGGTTAGAGCAAATCCTTTTGTATTCTGCAGTCCTTTTCACTGACATTTGGGAGCAGTGACCAATCTCTGTGGTTGTGTGTATGTGTGGACAGATGATGCCAGTGAGAGGTCTGTATTTGTGAACATAAAAGCACAAAAGGCCCCTTTGCCTGTCTGGTATCCACATGCATTCAGCAGGCATTGCTGCCAGTTACATTGAGATTCTGCCTGAGGCAGAGCAGCTGACATTGAGGTCGACTTTAGCTCCCCCTGATGTTTCCTCTGAGTTGCAAACAGCTAGCTATCTACCAAGATCAACCCATTTTGGGTGGCTTTCTGCAACAGCAAAATTAAATCGCCCAGCATCTCCCTCAATGAAAACTACTGGCTGACAGCTAAAGAAGCATTCCCACTGATACAGGACAGTGCAAAAAAAAACTGCACGCCCTGTACCACAAGCTGGATCACACTCTGCACCCTACAATCTGATACAGCCTACATCTTCTGATTGACTATAAACATCATCAGTTGCACCCTGGTATCTGATCAGATCAGTGAAGTCCCAGGTTTTGAACCTCCCATTCCAAATCTGAGTCACCCTCAACCATCTGCGGCTTGGGCCCAGTGTAGATGTGACCCGTCGCCCGTACACTGAGTTCCTGTCCTGAGAGATACAGTCCTAGTGAGGGTACAACCATTCTCAGCTGCACTAGCTGAAGCTACTCAATGGACTTTTCACCTCAACCTTGAGCAACAACTGCTTCCTCAGCCGGACAAAACCTTAGAAGTGCAGTGTGGTGTCGCTTGTCCGATTAAACGCATTGAGTCTCCATCTCAGAAATCTTAAAGCTCCTGAACTGTTTCACTGTTACAAGCTTTGCAAAGCACATGGCTTTATTAGTAGAGTTCAAAAAGAAGGAAGTTAAACTGACTGGTTTGGCACCAGTTGAAGTATTCTGGCTAATTCTGGGCGCCACATGTTGGGGAGAATTTCAAGCCCTCAGAAATGCTGCAGAGGAGAGTAATTGATTTCCCGCATCTGTGGTATAATTCTAGAAATGTGGGAAGACTGTAGAACATGAGATTAATCTTAAAGCAGAAAAGGTTAAAGGGAGACTTCATAGAGATGCCTAAAATTCTGAGGAGTTTTGACAATAAATGAGAAGCAACTGTTTCTAATGACAGGAGGGTTGATAGTCAGAGGGGATACAGATTTAAGGTGTAGTTTAAAAAAAAACTAGAGGGGAGATAAAAACCAAAAGAATAGCAGATGTTGTAAATTGGAAACACAAACAGAAATTTCTGGGACAGTTCAGCAGGTCTGGCAGCATCTGTGCAGAGAAATCAGAGTTAACGTTTCCGGTCAAGTGAACCTTCCTAATAACAGTTCTGAAGAAGGGTCACTCGATCCCAAAACGCTAATTCTGATTTCTCCGCACAGATGCAGCCAGACCTGCTGAGCTGTCCCAGAAATTTCTGTTTGTGTTGTAAAAGGGAAATATTATTTTTGCAGCCCCCAGTATGTTGTGACTGGGAGCTATCTGAAATAATTGAGGGCAGATTCAATCATCTCTTTTGAAAGAGAATTGGATAATTACTTGAAGGAAATTTTCTATGTCTGTGGGGAAAGGCCAGTAGAATGTGACTTGTAGAATGGCTCCTTGATAGAGCTGACAGAGATACAATTGGCTGAATGGCTTCTTATGTGCTTCAGTTTGATTCTGCAGCTTGGTCTGAATGTGAAGTAGAGAATAAACATGAAGAGCTCAGTGACTCCCTGCTTATGCTGTTGTTTCAGTCGAGTCATGTGGTCAGCTTTTGAGGACGAGAATGTTATGGAGAATGTGGTGCCCCAGGGTAGGGGAGATTCCTGGGGAGAAGGCTTCAGCTATCTTGCACTCCTGGAATTAAAGGAGGTGAATGTTTCCTTGATAGAGCAGTCAGTGACTGCACCATGTCATGTCACGTTGAGATGTGCAAAAGAAAAATGAGCTTGCATTTATGTACCACCTTTTACATGGTCTCAGGACATCCCAAAACACTCTACCAACCGGTCAAGTGCTTCTGGAGTGTGGTTACTGTTGTCATTTAGGAAACTTGGCGACTAATTGATGTCCAGCAAGCTTTCTCAGTCAACAATCTTGTCAACATTCTAGAGGAACGGGTGGATGGTAGAGGTCCAACCCATCCTAGAGGCTGATGGAGCTGGAGTGTTTCTCCTTCTGTCTGCCATTTTGAGACATCCGTCTGCCATTAAGCGCCTGGTCTCTTATCGCACCAGCCTGTCAGTCTGCAGCAGCCTTCTGTTAACTCCGATGAAGCCTGTGAATATTGCGGCAGGAGCAGTGAAAGAGGCTTACACTCATTTCACTCCTTTTTTGACCCAGATGGTGTCTGGGATTTTCCCCAAGCAGTGGAGTCAAGTCGCTTTCTGCTTTCTTTGCTGTTTTGTTTCTTGTCAGTTCCTGATGCTTATTTGAGCTTCTGTTTTGGCAGGTGGGTGGGGATTTACAGCAGGTGTTTTCCATCCACTGTAAAATCATTTGGAGCAAATACAGTTATGTCAAGAACCCCCAGTTCACCAGAGTGGCTCTGTTCAATCTGAGTTTGTGGCAAACTGGCTCCTTGTCAACCTCTCAGCTCTTTGTTTAGTTCAGAACTACTTACACACAGCAAACAATATGCTATCTACCAGCTACATAAGACTGTTAAAAAAAAGGAGCAGGAGTAGGCCATTCAGCCCCTTGACCCTGCCCTGCCTTTAACAAGGGTCATGGCCGATCCAACATGCCTCATGTCCACTTTCCTACTTTTTCCCCATAACCCTTGATTCCCCGACTCAAGAACCTATCTACCTCAGCGTCAAATATACACGAGGACTCTGCCCCCCCCCACAGCTCTGGGTGCAAGCAGTTCCAAAGACACCCAACCCTCTGTGTGAAGAAATTCCTCCTCATGAGCCTTAAATTGGTGCCCCTTTATTCTGAGACTGTGCTTTTTGGGTCCTAGACTCTCCCATGAGAGGGAAACACCCTCTCAGCATTGACCCTGTCAAGCCCCTTAAGAATCCCAGAGGTTTCAGTGAGATCATCGTCTTCTAAACCACAGTGAGTAGAGTCTCAATCTGTTTAGTCTTTGATCATAAGACAATCCTTCCGTAGCTGGAATCATTTTAGTGAACCTTCCCTGAACTGTTACCAATGAAATGGTAGCTTTTAAAAGGACCAAAACTGCTCAGTACTCCAGATGTGGTCTCACCAACAGTACAACCTCCCTTCTCTTACTATTCCAAACCCTTTGAAATAAGGGTCAACAGTCCATTTGCCTTCCAGAGTACCTGCTACACCTGTGTGCTAGCTTTCTGTGCTTTATGTACAAGTCCATTGTGTTGCAGCTTTTTTGCAGTTTTTCTCTGTTTAAATCATACACTGTTCTTTTGTTCTCTCTTCCAAAATGAACACCTTTGCATTTTTCCACATTATATTCCATTTGCCAACTTTTTGCCCACTTACTTAACCTATCAATATCTCCATGTAAACAGTTTGAATCCCCCTATCTCAACCCTGCCTGTCCACTTGTTTTTGTGTATCTGCAAGTTTGGCTTCAAGAGTATTTGCTTCCTTTCTCACTAATGTAGGTAAACAGTTACCGTCCCAACACTGATCCCTGTGGAACCTTACTGCACACGTTGCCAACTGGAAATGGAGCCCCGTATCCCCACTAGCCATTTCCTGCCCATGAGCCAATTCTGTATCCATGCCAATAAAATAACATCGTGGGCTCTTATCTTATGATCTACCCTTTTGTGAGTTACCTTTATTGATTGCTTTCTGGAAGTCCAAATACAACACATCTACTGGTTCCCCTCTATCCACTCTGGTTGAGACATCTTAAAAAAAACTCTGATGAATTAGTCAGAATCCCCCTTTCATGAAGCCATGCTGATTCTGCTAGATTAAAATAAGATTTTCCAAATGTTCTGCTATTACTTCCTTGATATTTGATATCACTACCTTTCCAACAATAGATGTTAGGCTAATCAGTCTGTAGTTATCTGCATTTTCTCAATCTTCCCCCACCCACTTTTTTGAATAGGAGTGTCACATTAGCAGTTTTCTAACCCTCCGATAATTCTCCAGGATCCAAGGATTTTTTGGAAAGTTACAGTCGATGCATCCACTACCCCTCTAGCTACCTTATTAAGGATCCTCAGATACAACCCAACAGGGCCGGAGGCTCATCTACCTTTAGGCCCCATTAGTTTTTCTAATGCTACTTCTCTCGAGATGGTGATGGTATTTGATACCTCCCCTGTATTCTTTAGTATTAATAGAATGTTTAGAGTATCTTCCAACATAATGACTGATGCATTAATTCCTGCCATTTCCTAATTCCCCGAAGCTGCCTGTCCAGATTCATTTCCTAAGGAGCCCAAGTTCACTTTGACCCCTCTCTTTGTTTTTATATTCAAATAAGTGCTTACTGTCAGATTTATATTCTTTGCTAGTTTGCTTTCATCGTTTATGTTCTGTCTCTGTTATCATTTTAATCCTCAATTGCTGTATTCTCTATCTGAGTATCCAGGGCTGTCACTGACTTTGACCTCCTTGGATGCTTTCCCTTTCATCTTTTAACTTCTCTGATTAGCCATTGTTGGTTTAACCCTCTCTTAGAACCTTTCATCCTTACTGGGATGTATTTATGCTGAGCGTCAGGAAACACCTTCTTAAATGTCTGCTACTGGTTGCCTGCTGTTAATCCTGCTATTCTATCCACCCATTTCACTTCAGCCAACTCCATTATTATTTTATTGTAATTCATCTTATTGAAGTTCAACAGTTGTTTCCAAACCGAGTTTCTCACTCTCAAACTGAATATTAAATTCCTTAGTGTTATGATCACTGAATCCTAGGGTATCTTTTATTCTGAGGTCATTTATTAAACTTACCTCATTACCCATTACCGGATCCAAGATAGCCTGCTCCCTGGTTGGCTCCATGACATATTGCTCTTGGAAACTACCCCTGTTGTGGTCTATGAATTTGTTGTAATGGTTGCCCTTTCCAATTTGATTAACCCAATCAACACGAAGATTAAAGTCAGCCATAATCGTAACTTTGTTCTTTCTACATGCTGATGTTATTCGTTGATGTATAGGCTTTCCCACAGAGTGGCTACTGCTTGGATCTGTACACTGCTCCTACCAACATTCTTTCCCTTGCTGTTTTTGTTTCTGAGCCTAGGTCATCGCTCAAAATGGTCCTCATTTCATTTCTTATCAATGCACTACACCATCACCTTTTCCATTCCTCCTTTCTCTTGGAAAGGTGAAATATCCCTGAATGTTAAGTTCCTTGTAACCATGTTTCCCTAATGGCTATGAGATCATATCCATTTACCTCAATTTGCACTGTCAGTTCATCATCTTATTTCAAATGCTTCATTCATTAATATACAAAGCCTTTCAGTTTGTTCTGTTATTGAATTTCCCTACACTTTTACCTAAAGCAAAGCCACTCTGCCCATCATATTCGTACTGACACTTTAAATTCACTTCATCCTACTTTGCTGCTTATTCACAATAGCCCTGCATATTTATTCTTTCCTAATAATGATCCAGTTTCCCTTTAAATGCCTTGATTGAACCTGCCTCTATCACAGCCTCAGACATTCCATCCGGACCCTAATCACTGACAGTGCAAAAAAATTTTCCTCATGTCCCCTTTGTCTGATTTGCTAATTCCCTTTGAACCTGGGCCATTTGGTTCATGATCTTTCCACCAATCTGATGGTCGTTGATCAATAAATGTTGGCTAGGCGACAGGGAGACTGGGACTTGAGCTCGCAACCTTTTCACTCAAAGGCCATAGAGTTACCCAATGATATCACTCACGACTTTTCAACCTCTTCTGGTTGGGCTGGTGAGAGGAAGGAGATGTGTGGAGAATCTTGAATCTCAGGCTCGGTTTGAACAAAGCCACGTGCAATTATGCCTGGTGGGGTCTGGTATGGCTCTGCCCTTTTTTTTGTGTAGGCCCTATCAGCTGGGTTGGCTTACATGTGGGCACTTGCTGTCCTCTCAGACCTCAGCCCAGTGATCATCCTCAGCTCGATTTCAGATTGACAGTCTACTCATCCACCCAGGCTGTTTGCAAACCCGTGGCCCACATGTTAATGGATCCCTGAATACAGATGACCAGCACTGAGGTCAACTGCTACCCTCCCCAGGCTGAGATTAGTTAACTCTGCCTAGACATGTGATTGGCCTTGACACCACCATGTCTGGTGGCTGTCATGGGCAGCCCATTAATTTGCCTTTAAGGCTGGGACTGAGGCAATCGATTGTTGGTTCCAGACAGACCAGGATTCTCTGAGTGGCCCTGAGTGGGCTGTGCACAAGGTAGGACAGAAGGTGGAACTGAGAAGAGTCCAATTTTCCTAAAACTTAGTGTTCGTGAAGCTGAAGGAGGTTCAGAGAACGTGCAGTAAAGGGAACAAGTCGCAGAATGGCTAACAAGCTGACAGGGACTTTGTGATCACTCAGAGTGACAGAAAGTGCCCCACACAGACCACCACCGACATTGCAGCTCTCTGCCACTTTCACAACGTGTCTGGGACTCTGGAATCGACAGAGCAGCATCAAAGTTTGTAACTGCGCCAAATGTTTGGGCGGTGGGTAAATAGGCAAAGTCTTTTCCCTGGGGTGGGGGAGTCCAGAACTAGAGGGCATAGGTTTAGGGTGAGAGGGGAAAGATATAAAAGAGACCGAAGGGGCAGCTTTTTCACACAGAGAGTGGTACGTGTATGGAATGAGCTGCCAGAGGAAGTGGTGGAGGCTGGTACAATTGCAACATTTAAGAGGCATCTGGATGGATATATGGATAGGAAGGGTTTGGAGGGATATAGGCCGGGTGCTGGCAGGTGGGACTAGATTGGGTTGGGATATCTGGTTGGCATGGATGGGTTGACCGAAGGGTCTGTTTCCATGCTGCACATCTCTGACTGTGATCTGATGGTCAACAACTTGCTGGGAGAACTATGTCATTGACAAATGAATTCAAGAGTAACTAGTCAGAGGTTATGTCCTTGGTTGAAACAATGGGAAGCCACATTTCTTGAACAATGTAATGGAGAAAGGAAGGCAAGCTGGGGAATATGTCTGCACACATCACGCAAAACAATACAGCTTAGTTAGGCAATAACATGAAGCATTTATTGGGATCGAATTGAAAAGCAGAAAAGTCACTTTAAACCTGTATGAAACTTTGGTTCGGTCAGTGCTTCCTTGGACTTGCATTTTGAGGTATAAGGGGGCTGGAGAAATAATGAAAAGAAAGCTTTACTAGATTAATACCAGAGCTAAGGGATCGTACTGAGCAGGAAAGATTGATCAGGCTAGGATTGTTTGTCCTCGGAAGATGTCTGAGGGCTGAAATGATAATAGAATTCTTCATGATTATGAAGGATTTTTGGGGGGCGGGGGGGGGTGTTGGGAGACATTTCTACTTTTTGGAGAAGATCAGAACTAATGACGATAATTTTAAGATACTCACAAATAATTAATAACCATGAGGAAATAGTGGTGGTAATATGACTGTGTTGGTAATCCAGGGGGATATTATAGGAAACTGGGCTCAGATCTCACCGTGGCAGCTGCTCAACTTTAAGTTCAGTTAAAATATCTGGAACTCTAAAGCTAGTTTCAGTGATGGCTATTGTGTAAGCTATTTTCTAATCAACCAGTTCAGAGATGTCTTAAGTTCCTGCCAGGTATTAAATAGAGCGTTACATAGAACAGCATAGTGCAGGAACAGGCCCTTCGGCCCATTACGTCTGTGCTGGCCATGATACCATTCTAAACTATCCCATCTGCCTGCACGTGGTCTGTAAACCTCTATTCGCTGCCTGTTCATGTGCCTGTGTAAATGCTTCTTAAATGTTGCTATCATATCTGCTTCGACTACCTCCTCTGGCAGTGTTCCGGGTACCTACCACCCTGAGTGTTTTAAAAAAAAAACATCTTCTTTAAGCTTTTCCATCTGACCCTAAACCTATGTTCCCAATTATTTGACATTCCCACCCTGGGAAAGAGACTCTGTCTATCGGCCCTATCCATGCCTCTTATAATTCTATAGATCCCTATCAGGTCGTTCCTCATCCTCTGATGCTCGAACAAAAACCAGCCAAGTTTGTCTAACCTCTCCTTACAACCAATACAGACACCATCCTGGTAAACCTCTTTTTCACTCTCTCCAAAATCTCCGTATCCTTCCTATAGTGTGGCAAACAGACCTGTATACAGTACTCCAAATGTGGCCTAACTAAAGTTTTATACAGCTGCAAAATGACTTGCCAACGTTAACACTCAGTGGCCCGACTGATGAAAGCAAGTATGCTTTCTTTACCACTGATATTGCTGCTTTCAGGGACTATGGACTTCCAGCCCAAGATCCTTCCTGCATTTGACCTCCCAAAATCCATTAACTCACATTTGTCAGGATTAAACTCCATCTGCCATTTCTCTGCTCAACTTTCCCACTATGTCCTGCTGTATCCTTTGACAATCTTTCTCACAATCCACAACTCCACCCTTTTTCATGGCAATGTAAACTTAAGAAGACCAACTGCATTTTCATTCAAATCATTTATTTATATATTAAACAACAGGGATTCCAGCACTGATCCTTGTGAAACTCCAGTGGTCACAGACCTCCAGTCAGAAAAACACTCTTCCCCAACTACCCTCTATGACTAAGCCAATTTGTATCCAATTTATCAACTCATCATAGATCCCACGTGACTTAATCTTCTGCATCAGCCTACCATGAGGGACCTTGGGAAATGCTTCAGTAAAGTCCATGTAGACCACATCTGCTTCTCCGCCTATATCAATCAATTGCATCACTTCCTCAAAAAGCTCAATCCGATTAGTGAGACAAAACCTCCCCCTCCACCCCCCCCCCCGTCCCCCGTCCCCCGCACAAAGCCATGCTAACTATCCCTAACAAGCCCATTCTTTTCCAAATGTGAGAAGTCTTGTCCCTCAGAAATTTCTGCAATAGTTTCTCTCCCACTGATATAAGGCTCACTGACCTTTAATTTCCTGGACTATTCCTGTTGTCCTTAAACACCGGAACAACGTTATCTATTCTCCAGTCTTGTGGGTCCTCGTCTGTGGCTAAAGAGGATGCACAGATCTCTGTCAAAGTCCCAGCAAGCTCCTTCCTCTGTATCCTGAAATAGATCCCAGTGGGCTGTGATGGCGTTTCATAGAATCTCTACAGCGTGGAAACGAGCCATTCGGCTCATAAAGTCCACACTGATGCTCCGAAGAGCATCCCACCCAGACCAACCCTCCCCTACCCTATCCCTGAAACACTACCCTATCCCATGGCTAACCCCCCCCCGGTTAGCCTGCACATCCCTGGACCCTATAGGATAATTTTGCGTGGCCAGTCCACCTAACCTGCACAACTTTGAACAGTTGGAGGAAACTGGAGTACCTAGAGAAAACCCACGCAGACGTATGGAGAACGTGCAGCCAGTCGCCCAAGGCTGGAATCAAAAACAGGTCCCTGGTGCTGTGAAGCAGCAGTGCTAACCACTGAGCTGTCGTGCTACCTTATTGTTTTTCAAGACATATGACACCACCACCATCTTGGTAATGATATGTCCTGAATATCAACATACCCCTCTGTAATCCTACCATCATCCATGTCCCCTTCCTTCGTAAATTACCAGTGTGAAATATTGATTAAGAATCTCACCTACTTCCTCTGGCGCCACTCCTTTCTTTATCCTTGAGTAGACTTAACGTTTCCCTAGCTATTGTCTTGCTCGTAATATATGCTTTGGGGTTCTTCTTAATCCTACTTTTGAAGGACCTCCTTTTTAGCCGTCCTAATTCATTATTTACGTTCTTTCCTGCTTCCTTTATCTCCTTCAAGGGCCAAGGTGGGTCCTGAGCCCAGACTTCCTTGTCCGAGTGGCCACTATGCGGCGATTGTTGTAGAGGCCTGCCAGGTACTAATGGCTTTTCGGGAAGGAAATCCGCTACATCCAGGTCTGATTCCAGACCCACAGTGACATGGTTGGCTGTTAACTGCCTTGTAAAATGACCTAGCATGCCACTCCATTCAAGAGCAATTGGGTATATGCAGAAAATGCTGGCTTTGTCAGTAACACCCATATACCAGCAAAGAATAACGACAAAAAACGTTCCAGTAATGAATTCAGAAGAAACCTCTTTACATAAAGAATGTAGGTAATCGCTACCACAGGTGTAGTTGAAGCAAATAGCACAGAAATATACAAGGGGAAGTTAGACATAGATGGAGGGAGATGGAGAAGGATATGTTAATTGAGTTAGATAAGGGTACGGAGTGTGTGGAATTTAAACACTAGTCTCAATGAATGAGGCTGAATGGCACGTTACTGTGCTGTGTAATCAATGTAAGTTGTGTTTTCTGTTCAGGCAGCAGATACCCTGGCAGTGCGACAGAAGCGGCGGATATATGACATCACCAATGTCTTGGAGGGCATTGGGCTCATCGAGAAGAAATCGAAAAACAGCATTCAGTGGAAGTGAGTGTGTCTGAAAAACCCAGGAACAGAGCAAACATTTAATAATACCACATTTCTGTGTTGACATCTTCATCCCTAATCTTCTTGCACCATACTGTCTCTTCCTCTTCCCTCTTGTCTTGCCATTGTGCTACTCTAAAGTATTGATTTCCTCTAAAGGCTCAACTAGGGTTCTCCCACTAGTTTTGGGATATCAAACCTCAGAGCTCTCAGACAGTCTTTTGTGAAACGTTTTTCTGTCTGAAACTCTGAGATTTGTTGAGTGGGTAACAGCAGTCATGTGACGAAGGGTAAATCCTCTGCTCATTTCTCAGAGTTTCATGGTTTTACGTTTTCCTCTTCAGTTAGTAGGATAACTGCCTCCTCGCCACGATTTTCAACTTCATCTGAACCATATGACCAGGGAAAAGAGGGCTTGGTGATTTTCTGTTGCTTAGCTCTTCCGTCATCTCTGCCAGTGTTGACTGGTTTTGGTGTTGACCGTGGCTCATTACGGTGCCCCTGGGACCCCTATTATGCCCAGAGAGGCTGAGAAAGAGGCAGTCATGACCACTCTCTGGCATCTCAGGCTACTCCATTCTTCTCCAGTCAGACAGGAGTGATGTTTAAAAAACTGCAGCTGTATTAAAGGGCCAGCATTTCTTTCCTAATCGTCAGTTTGGTTAATAAAGTGAAGAGGGCCCGCTGACACCCAAATCTCACATTTACATTCTGCACTTACCCTTTGATAGGAGCTGTCAAAATGGCTGCCCATGCTGGATCACTAGGATCGAGCGAGTAGAACTAAAATGGTGAAACATTTCTAAATATGAATTAGAAGCTCCTTGAGTCTGTTCCATTGTTCAGTACAATCATGGCTGATCTGATTATGGCCTTAATTTCACTTTCCTGTCCACCCAATAACCTTTTGACTCCCTTGTCAGTCAGGATTTCTGAAGAAGGTTAATTCTGATTTCTCTCCACAGGTGCTGGCAGACCTGCTGAGCTTTTCCAGCAACTTTATTATTGTCTCTTTCTCAAACTTAGCTTTTGAAATATCCTGCCTCATTGTCCTGAGGAAGAAAATGACATAGGCATATGACCCTCTTGAAAGGAAACATTTCTCTTAAATGGAAAATGCCTCATTTTTAAACTCTGTTTCTAGTTCTAATCTTTCTCCGGGGCAAACATCCAATTTCCCATTCTTCTAAATTCCAGTGGATCCGGACTCAATCTACTCAACCTTTCCTCGTTTTTCCCTTGTCCCTGGAATCAGTCACGTCAATGTTCTCTGAACTGCTTCTGAGATAATTTTCTTAAATGAGGAGACCAAAAGTGTACACCAGATGTGGTTGCTTCCTCTTGCAATAAAAGCCAACATTCCAAACGTCTTCCCAATCATTTGTATCTGCGTTCTCAAATAAAATACTACTGATACTGTAAATCTGAAATAAACACTGAACATGCTGGAGAAGCTCAGCAGGTTGTGAAGAAGTCATACTGGACTCGAGCGCTAATTCTGCTGTCACCACAGATGTTGCCAGACCTGCTGGGTTTCCCCAGCATTCGCTGTGTTCTGACAGCGTCTGTCCTGTTTAACTCCTCTTCAGAACCTTTGAGCTTCTCCAACACGTTTGTGTCTGAGATTAACCTGTTGTGATTTACAGGGCACCCCAATTCTCGTGGACCTCTGAGCTCTGTCGTCACTTTTCATTGAAATAATGTCCTGCTTTTCGAAGCTTCTGTCAACATAGTTAAGCTCACACTTTTCCACGTGATATTCCATCTGCCGAATTTCTGTCTGCTCAGTAAACCTGTCTCCTTTGCAAACTCCTTGTGTCCTTTTCACAAGCTACTCTCTCGCCTACCTGTGTCATCAGCAAAGAGAGCAAATATGTTTGGGCGCTTTGTCCATGCCATTGATATAAATGGTAAATAATTGAGGACAAAGTACTGATTACTGTGGCGGTTTATTAATTACAGCTTGCCAACCCCAAAATGACCCCCTTATCCCTTATCGTTCCTTCTCTTAGCTGAATAAATTGTCTGTCCATGTAAATCTGTTAGCTCCTTTACCATGAGTTCTTCTGTATGGTAACCTTTGATGTGGCATTTAGCCTGATGTCCTTTAGAAATCCAAGTATACCACATACACCCTGTACCCATGTTGCTTATTATCACTTTTAAAAAGCTTTAACAAATTGGATAAACACAGTTTCCCTTTCGCAAAGGCAAATCTCTGACACAAATGTTGAGCTTCAAGATTCAAGAGTTTTCTCCGAACCAGTTAAACAGGTTTGGTAGGGATATCCTGAATATTACCAGCAGCTGTAGGCTGACTGTGTAAGTTGGTGCAAGCTGATCCAAGGCATGTAGGGCTTCCCTCTGTGCTGTTAGGTAGGACTTTCAGGATTTTGACCCAATGGTGATGTATGAACGGTAATGTATTTCCAAATAGGATGTTGAGTGATATGGAGGGGAACTTGCAGGTGGTGGTATTGTCATGCATCTGCTGCCCTTGCTCTTTTAGCTGGCAGAATCTGCAGGTTTGAAAGATGTTTTTGAAAGAGCCTTTCTTCGTCACCACCATGCATCCTGTAGATCATGCCCACAGCTTCTACTGAGTGTTGGTGGTGAATGTTGAACGTGCTGAATGGGTTCCAATCAAGCAGACTCTTTGTCCAGGATGGTGTCGATCTTGTGTTGTCAGAGCTGCACCCATTCAGGTAAACTCCTGCCTTGTTCCTCGTAGATGCTGGGAGGTTAGGGGATGTTTCAGTTTGAAAGGATTTGGTTTCAATGGATTGTGGAGTTCACTAATTCCATTATGTTGCTGTCCATGCCAGGTGAAGCTGGGGTAGAGTTACCCTCTGGTTGCTCACATCTGAGCTGTTATTAGGGCAATAGGTAGCAGAAAGGTTGCAGGTTGAGTTGAGATTTCCGAGTTAACTGTGGCCACAACTTTATCGCTTTACCTCTCTGACTTGCCTTGAGTTTGGTAGCTGTAAGTACGTGTTCCCAGTACAGTGATGCCAGATTCACCACGACCACCTCCATTGGGGGCAACTAAGAGTCTACCATGTGCCTGTGGATCTGGAGTCTGTAGGACAGGCCACATAAGGATAACAGTTTCCTTCCCTAAAGGACATTACCTAAAGGTTATTGCCCATTTCTCACGAAACCACATCCCAATTTGGAGAATACTCCTATTGAAGAATTAAGCATGTTTACAGCACAGAAGGAGAACCATCCAAGCCATCGTGTCCTTGCTGACTGTACAAGAGCACTGTGATTAGTTCCACTCTTCTGCCCTTTTCCTGTACCTTACAAGTTTTATTTTCTTTGCACCTAGTTACCAGTTCCCTCTTGAGAGCCACTGTTGAATCTCTCTGTGCCACACTATGGTCAAGCTGTTAAGTTTTTGTAAAGATGGATAGGATAAATAGACAAAGTCCTTTCCCTGGGGTGGGGGAGTCCAGAACTAGAGGGCATAGGTTTAGGGTGAGAGGGGAAAGATATAAAAGAAACCTAAGGGGCAATTTTTTCACACAGAGGGTGGTACATGTATGGAATGAGCTGCCAGAGGAAGTGGTGGAGGCTGGTACAATTGCAACACTTGAGGCATTTGGATGGGTATATG
The DNA here is from genome assembly GCF_047496795.1 of Chiloscyllium punctatum. Taxonomy (NCBI): domain Eukaryota; kingdom Metazoa; phylum Chordata; class Chondrichthyes; order Orectolobiformes; family Hemiscylliidae; genus Chiloscyllium; species Chiloscyllium punctatum. The sequence continues at coordinate 74,622,656 of NC_092764.1, forward strand.
AATAGGAAGGGTTTGGAGGGATATGGGCCGGGAGCTGGCAGGTGGGACTACATTGGGTTTGGATATCTGATCGGCATGGACGGGTTGGACCGAAGGGTCTGTTTCCATGCTGTACATCTCTATGACTCTATAACTATATTGATAGGGGGTGACTATTCAACCCATGGAGAGCATTCTCTCCCATTTGGTGGCGGCATACCTGACCTCTGAATCCATGACCGAGAACCATCTACCCATCCTTACCCCATTCCCTTTCATATCTTGGGTTAAGGACAGTCTGTAATCTTTGACTTTGAAGTGAACAATTAATCAAGTATCATTACGATTTGCAGAAGAGAATTCCAAACGTCATCCTTCACACACATGCTCGGTGGTGGAAATGTTTCCTAATTTTACTTCTGAAAGGTTTTTTTGATTCTACCCCTTAGTCACAGGCTCCTCAGCCAGTGGGCATAGTTTTCAACCGCCTACACTATCTGCTGTCCTCAATATCTTGAAAACATTCAGCAGTCCGCCCTTTAAATTGCAGGAATATAACTCTACTTTGTAATCTCTCCTCTTGGTTTAATTCAATTATCAGTCTGAAACATCGACAGTGCGCTCTCTCCAACAATCCTGCCTTGTTTGTAGACACTCTCGCTGAGTTGTTTCTCAGTGTTCGTTCTCTCTTTCTCCTCCCCCATCCCAGTAAAAAAGTAAAATCTCGAGCCCCACAGAGGGAGGCTTGGTCAGGATGGAAATTGGAACAAGGTCACTGTGACATTAATACTATTTTAATTAGGGCTAACTTTCCTTTTTCTTTCTTCTCGTTCTGTCTTACCTTCCTGTGCTGTCTTAACACCAGATGGGCATTCTAGAAATGATGGTATTTTGTTTACTCAGAATATTTTGTCCATTTGGTTTCTCTTCCAGAGGGTGCCAAGGCAAATTGCCATGTCTGCTTCCTTCCTGAGGAAGTGTGTTTGACTAATCCTTTTCGGGGAGATGGGGAGGGATGGGATTGATGTTTGGTGGGTGTGGGTCGTTTATTCTGGGGTGGAATGGTGGATGGAGAAGTATCTGGGGGGGGGGGCTATCCGGGAGTTTCACTCCATCTTTGCCTGTTCTCAGCTGGTGTAGGGCTGGCTGGATTTGTCTGTCAGTTATGACCGTCAGCACGCACACTCTATGTGTGAGCCCAAGTAGTACTAGCTGGCTGTTTCCTTACAGGATGCATCACCACCAGACTGGATTCTATCCAACTATTCCAATGGCATGGTCAGGTGTGGAGATGGTGACTAATGCGGGGAGGGTGAATAGCCACAGCTATCTTCCAGCACTCGACTCTTCCATTGAACTCAGCTGGGAGACTCCCTCTATTGGCCTGATTCTATTTCCTGAATATGTTTGTCCGAGCAGGGATTTACACCGTTTTTTATCTTTGTACTCGGTCACAGAGGAGTGGGTCCTGGCTGCAACACCCGAGAGATTGCAGATAAGCTGATAGACCTAAAGGCAGAGATCGAGGACTTGGACAGACGAGAGCAGGAGCTCGACCAGCAGCGAGTCTGGGTCCAACAGAGCATTCAGAACGTGACGGACGACATCGAGAACAGCAGATATCCTTTGGCACAGACCTTGGTCTCTCCAACTGCTCCTTTTTTAAAATCTGTGACCCCCCCCCTCCCCCAGCATCCTTCGATTGGTGTAGCATTCACTCAGTGATCAAGTACTGAAAACACTACACTGGCGCTATCCACTTCAGCTGTGTACTCAGACTTCCCCCAAACGCATTGTGCTCGCTAATACCAACACAAGTTTGCCCACTTTGCGAACTGCTCTCTGAGAGACTGGCTTTCCCACAGAAGAAACACTTGGACACCCTCCTCCACCCCTGCTGCCCACACTCAATTACTGCACAATCCTCCTCCCCATGTGAATAGGCAACACCTACTATGGTTTAATTTTTCCCACCCATTTCCGTTATTTCTCACTGGTTCAGGTGGAGGCACAGGTACCACCATTGGGGCGAAGGACAAAAAGTGTCCTTGTTCACCGACAGAACGTTGATGGGACCGGTCATGCTCCTCGGTTGAATCAGATATTTCTTCTGTCCATTCAAGCCCTAGAACACAAATGACATGCCTCGGATACCTTGCCCATACACCCATTGTTTATGTATAATCAGGTACAGGAGTCTGGTGTTGCATCGGTTGTGGGTGAGCTATTGAACTGTCTGGACCTCCTCTGTCTGATACCCTGTGGTCTTCAGTGCTGTCTCTAGCATGCTGCCATCCACGTGCCTGCAGTACGTACACACACACACACACATCGGTCCTTCCTGAACACAGTGGGAGGTTTGACAGTCGGTTGCCTTTCTCTTGGTGTCTGTGTAGAGGCAGAGTGCAGTTTCACCAGCCGGGAGTGAACGAGCTCTTGGCGTTGCCTCTCCTTAACTGTTCTTTACACTAGCATATGTGACACATGAGGATATGTGCCGATGTTTTAAAGGTAAGAAGTTGTGCGTCTGTGTCCATATGGAGTTCCTGGGATCTGTTTGGTGGGGTGGGAGATGATCCTGCAGGGAAGTTGATTGGACGCAAGACCTGTGCAAGATATGGGGGTGAATGAATGCAGGGAATGCACCGAACTCTTGGTTACCCGAAGCAGAATGGCAGTTGGGAGTTTCTGTGCTGGGCGTTAGAGAGGCTAGTGCTGAACTGTGCATTTATTCTACTTGGTGTCACAAGGCCTCGTCGTCTTGGGACCGTCGCCAGTGCCGTTGAGGATAGTGGTAATTCACTGAGTGGCTTTCACAGCTTTCTGTAGCACACTCTCCCTCTCATAATGTCTTCTGTCTCTTTGATCAGGTGATACGTTGTTAGCCATCCAGGCACCCTCGGGCACCCAACTAGAGGTCCCCATTCCAGAAGGCGTGAGTATTTAATCTGATATTCTCACACCTCCTCTTCTCTCCTCCTGCTCCTCCCCTCATCCTCCTCCTTCCCTTCCCCCCCGTAATGTTTCTCCCACCCCAGCCTTTGTCGAGCAGCTTGCTTGCATGTTATTTGTGTTCTAGGGTTTGAATGGACAAAAGAAATACCAGATCCACCTGAAGAGCACGACCGGTCCCATCAACGTTTTGTTGGTGAACAAGGACACTTCATCGTCCTCCCCAGTGGTGGTACCCGTGCCCCCGCCTGAAGACATGATCCAGTGTACGCCAACCACCCCACAGAGGCCAGCCCTGGCCAGTAACCAGGAGGCTGAGCCGACGTTACCAGCCCGGTCTGCTTCTCCGTCCACTGCCCCAGAGGTAACCCAGCCTCAGCCCACAGCAACAACACCCACAGGTGAGCACTGCCCACCGCGCTACAGTGAGCTTTCAGCATCACGGTCAGGGGGTCAAACAGTAGATGAGGCAGGGAATGGAACTGGTCAGTTTGTGTATGTCGCCAACATAGGTTCCCACTTAGGACATGGCTCACTGAGCTTGCAAAGTGCACATCAGAGACTATCACTGCTCAGGAACACAGATCGATGTTGGAGCAGTCGAGTATTTAAATCTGTTTTAGTGAATTAAAGCAAACCTCACATCTCACGAGTGAATGTGAGCAAAGTATTGCAGATGCTGGAACCCTGGGGGTGAAAAATAAGTGTCACTTGCGGAGGTCAGGCAGCATCGGAAACAGAATGCTTCCAGTTGACGACCTTTCATCGGAGAACCTGGTGAATTCAATGAAGTGACGTTGCCTGTCCCAGATGATGTTGATGTCATCGAGTGTTCTTGAAATTGTACTCATCCAAGCAAGCGGAGACTATCCCATCACACTCCAGAGTGATGCCTTGTAATTAGTGGGCTGGCACTCGGGAGAGAGGAAATGAGTTCCTGCAGAATTTGCAGCCATTGACCTGACCTCCTGTTTCTATTGCTCTGCCTTCCTTACCAGTAACGTTAAACGTTTAACTCCACTGATGTTTAATTTCCCTTGAATTTGTGTTATGTCTGATATGATCACGAGTTTAACTCCACTTTGTTTCTCTGTTCTATCCTCCCCCCACCACTCCGCTGACCCCCCCCCCCCCCCCCCCCCGCCAAAGGAATAAATAACCATTGTCAATTAGAAATTGGTCCAATTATGCCCTTGGATGTATTCAGCGACCCAGTTTTCACTGCTCTGTCAGGAAAAGAGTTGTCACTGTTGTATACTGTCTTGTCCATATCACCATGGTGATGTGCTGCACTCAGCCTCTTAACTGTTATTGTGACTGGGGAAAGTTTTGAGAAATTAATTGAAATGTGAAACAATCAGCAAGTGAAGTTTTTGGTATGTGTTGAATGTGAGCAGAGGTGCCCTTTGACCTCTGATTGGCTGGTGTTGGCTCTTTTGGTATGTCACTTTTACAGCAGGCTTTATCGCAAGGCATTGAACATTGGACGTGAGCTGCCAACTCTCCCTTTGGACTGGAAGAGATTTATTTTGCCTTGACTTCTAATGCTGTTCATCTCTGCCCTTCCCTCTTATTCAGTGCCAAGTGCATCAGCGCAAGAGTCCCCCAGCAACACCAGCAATGTCTTAAGCCTGGAGCCTCTCAACTTGCTGCCAACACCCACCAGTCAGTCCGTAACCATGGAAACACAGCCGCTGGAATCCTCAGCCTCATTGGACAGCAGCACATCTTTATCCAACCCCACTACCTCCTTTGTACCGATCAAAACTGAACCTTCTGTGGGTGAGTTACGTTTCCCACTTTCTGGGCGGCATGTCCTTTGAGGTCTTTGGACCTACAGCGTGGAGGTGGAAGCTAATTTGCAAACATTCCAAGGCTATTTAAGTGGCACATTGCAAAATTGAAAAATGCGAGCTGCACTGAGCTTTTGTTAGCTGATGTTGCTAACAGTTCCGTTTTCTCAACTCCCATGCCCTCCACCCCTCCCCCCAAATCTGCCATCATCGGCTGAAAACAAAGCCCACTCCTTCTCATCCCCAACCTCCCTCTCCTCTCCAAATTTGTTCAACATGTCGTCATCTTCAAAATCCATTCTCAGAATGCCGTGTTTGAATCTAAGGCTCAGAGATTTTTGCCCCACCATTATAAAGAGGCAGCTCTCGCTAAAGTCACGTGACATCCTATCTGGCTGTAAGAAAAGTTAAACTTCTGTTCCTCATCCTTCACAAGCTGTCTGTATTTATAGAGTCCTACAGCACACAGACAGACCCTTTGGCCCAAACTGGTCCATGCCGACCAGTTTTGTCACCGTTGACTGCACTATCTCACCCTATCCATCTCGACTCCCATCTGACTGGGTGAGGGTGTTCTCACCTGGTTCCATTCTTATCTATCGGTATCATAGCCAGACAATCACCGGCAATGGAAATTTCCTGCTTCTGAGGTCCCCATGGTTCTATCCATGATGCCATGGCCTGTTTGTCATCATCACGTCCAGTTCAACCTCCCTGCCATCACTTTCAACTCTTCCACTACCTTGAAGTGATCGGACCCCTTCTCCAATATCCAGTACCAGATAACCTGAAACTTCAAACCATCTAAATATTGGGAAGACCAAAGCCATTCTCTTCAGTGTTTGCCACAAATCCTTCTTTGGCTAATGAATCCATCCCTCTTCCTAGCAACTGTCTCAGGCTAAACCTGACAGTTTGCAATATGAATCTCATATTTCCAGAAATGATCTCTGCCTGTCCTCTGTCACGTTGTCTGACTCTGTCGCCACTCAATTTGGTGAAATACTCATCACATTATCAAGCTGTGGCCTCAGTGATTCCAATTCTCTCCTGGCTGTGTTTCATCTCCCAGCTTTCATAAGAATCTTCAGCTCGTCCAAACACTCTGCTGCCCATTTTCTACCGTGCACCAAGTCTTATTCCCTACCACCCCTCTGCTCACTTACCTACGCTGAGTCCCAGTCAGGCAATGCCTCAATTTTGAAATTCTCTTCCTTATTCCAGCCTCGGGCGGCTGTCTGTGTGGAGTTTGCACATTCTCCCCGTGTCTGTGTGGTTTTCTCCGGGTGCTCCGGCTTCCTCCCACAATCCAAAGATGTGCAGGTCAGGTGAATTGGCCATGCTAAATTGCCCCGTATTATTCAGGGATGTGTGAGTTACGTGCATGAGTCAGGGGTAAATGTAGAGTAATAAGGGAATGGGTCTAGGTGGGCTACTCTTTGGAGGGTCGGTGTGGACTTGTTGGGCCAAATGGCCTGTTTCCATACTGTAGGGATCCTATGATTTTCATCTTTCCCCATGGTTTGGCCCCATTATCTCTGTGATGTCTTAGCAGCTCCCCAATCTTCCAGGATATGTGCAGCCCACCTCTCTTGGACATGGCTGGTTTTAATTGCTTTGCTATTGATGTCTCTGGCCTTTGGCTGCTTTGGGCCCTAATCTCTGAAATACCTTTGGAACCTTGTCACTCCTCTGCCCTGCTGTCCTCCTTAAAGATACACCCTCAAAAGTCACCTCGAGAGTGTGGTGCTGGAAAAGCACAGCAGGTCCAAGGAGCAGGAGAATCGACGTTTCACACATGAGCCCTTCATCAAACATTGCCTGTTTGTCCATACCCCTCATCATTTGACATAACCCCTTTCACAGGTTGGTATAAAAGTCTTTTTCCTGATGATGCTTTTGCAGAAAGCCATTGGGACCTTTCTCCATGTTAAAGGTATTACGTACAAATGTAGGATGATATTGTTGAATGGGCAGATATGTGGCAGGTGAAATTGCTTAACGTGGGGACAAATGAAATCTGGGAAAAGGGAAGATAATCTTGTGAAAGAGATATGGGACTTTGTAATTGACAGTAACTTAAGGCTATCTTCACCATTGTCGGTGATGATGACTGAAGCAAAGCAGAAACTGGGATGTATGTAAAAGTCAACAATGTGCTGAAATAAAGTGAATGTCTGTGAAAGGATTGTCTTCTTACTGAAAAAGAAATGAAATGTCTACTTATTTTAGATTCTAAGGGGACTGAATTGTGTAGACCATGATAAGAGCTCTCATGTTGTCCTGAGTAGTAGGCCCCAGAGTAGAATATAGCCTGATCTTGAAGTGGAGTATGTTCCAAACAAATCTGTGGGAGTATTTCAATGAGTGAGTGGTTATGATACAGACCCTTTGTAGAGAAAGTGGAAACCCGAATTTATTGATTCATTCAAATATAATGACTTATTCAGTTTGTATCCCTAAGATGCTATATTTCCGAGTGCTTTGATGTGATGTGATAAATGTAGCATGTTCATGGTTTATGGTTTCTCAGCCCCTGGGGTTTCCTCCCTTTATATCTAGCTCTGATTGAGAATAATGATTTGGGGTTGGCTGTGGTTAGTCTATAATCCTGAGTATTGCTGCATTGTTACAATCAGGCCCTTGGTGCATTTCCTAATTCGTTATGATTCCAGGCAGGATACCACAAATTGTTAAGCTGATGGATGCGGGAGACTCTTCCTTATTCTTGTCCCCTTCTCTCTTTCTTCCCTCTCTCTCTCGGCTGGTCGCAACAAGGTTAGTTTAAGAATGAAGGCCTTCCAATGAGGGTCCATTTCTCCCAGATGCAGATGAAGTGATGGTTTAACCAGACTTTCTTAAATTAATAAAGAGCGCTTATTAGTTACTGAAAGGAAAGAATTAGTAGGGCAACAGGGGTCAAGATTAGAAGTAAGAGGTGAGTCCGAACAAATGAAAAAGTTTCAAAAAAGATATATGGATGTGTGAATTGTTCATGAAGAGTGGATTGTTGAGCATTGCAGCCATTGGAGGTACCAGTAATGTTGACATTGGTTCTTTAACAGTCAATTTCAAGCTGCTCAGTTTTGTAGTTTGGTTGAGATTCAGTTGTTCTGATTCCTTTTGAGGTTACTGAATTCTAGCACAGGGTGAGAGGAGAGTATTTACTGTCGGCCTGTTTCCTTCTGTCTGGCTAGCTAGCTGGTTTCTAGTATTGAGTGAGAGAACCCCTTTACCTGCAATGACCTTTGCAATATGCTAACTCTCAAACCCAGGCTAGTACATGTTATCTTAGCCCACTGGTACACAAGAGAACATTCATTCCCCTGAGCAAACTCTAGCACTGTTCAAACTGACTCTTGATCACGTGTAAAAGGATGAACACACAAATGTGTCTGCCGTTCGGGACACAGTGTATGGCTTGGTGTTGCAGGGTGGTCATTAGGCAAAAGATCGTAGTCCAGTCTGTCTTGACATCCCTCAGAGATAAACAGGAGAAAGGTTTACAGGCTACAAACTGAAAGGCCAGTAGGACATTTTTAAAAATTAAATTAAGAACCAAGTAATTAAAGTAGAGGTGTTGGGCTGGGCGAGGTGTTGGAACTGCATGCTATAGTAGCTGGTGGACCCTATTGTGGTTCATATTGCCCACACTTGTAGCAGGAATTGGTTGCTTGAGGAACACCATCTCAGAATTAGGTTAGATTACTTACTGTGTGGAAACAGGCCCTTCGGCCCAACAAGTCCACACCGACCCGCCGAAGCGCAACCCACCTATACCCCTACGTTTACCCCTTACCTAACACTACGGGCAATTTAGCATGGCCAATTCACTTAACTTGTACATCTTTGGACTGTGGGAGGAAACTGGAGCACCCGGAGGAAACCCACGCAGACACGTGGAGAATGTGCAAACTCCACACAGTCAGTCGCTTGAGGCGGGAATTGAACCCGGGTCTCTGGCGCTGTGAGGCAGCAGTGCTAACCACTGTGCCACCATGCTGCCCGTAAATTAATGAGCTTCGAACATTGCCACACATCAGGAAGGGGGAGAGTTACCTGGACGCTGTGTTGCAGGAGGCAGTCAGTCCCCTTAGATTAACTACCTCAAGTTGAGTCAGAGGCAGGCACAGGAGGGTGTGACTATGAGAGAGGCAGGTCGGGGGATCCCAGAGATAGTGCTGAAGAAGCCTCTGCCCTTGAGCTCGTCTTCCGAGGTTTGAAATCCTTACTCCCTGTGTGGGAGGTTGACGGTAGAGGATGTGCAAACTGACCGTTGCACATTTGTACAGTGAACCATTCAAGAGCAGTCAGAAATGGAAATGTAATTGGATAGTACAGTCAGGGGAATAGACCCTGTGGCCAAGATCGAGAGTCCTGAAGGCTGTTTCCCTGCCTGGTACCCAGGTTCAGGATATCTCATCTTGGCTGTAGAGGAACTTGGAATGGGAGGGGAAAGATTCAGTTGTGGTACATGTACATGCCAACAAATGGATGAAAAGAGGTAAGAGGTTTTGCTGAGGGAATATGGGTACTTAGGGCTAAATCTAAAAAGCAGAACCAAAAAGGTGATAAGCTCTGGATTAATACATTAGCTGCAAGCAAATTGGTGTGGGGTCAACATGATTAAAGAGGTAAACACATGGCTTAAAGATAGGGAGAAACAAGTTTGGGTTCATGGCACCAGTACTGGGGAAGGAGGGAATATGCTCCACCTGAATCAGGCCGGCACCAGAGTCCTGGCCAATCACACAACGAGGGCTGTGGGTAAGGCATTGAACTAAATTGTTGAGGGGGGCTGGGAGGCGGTTTTAGTTGCATGGAAAATTATGGAAGAAGTGAAAATGGGGTAGGGCTCAGCACAGGTTATTAAAGTTTCCAGAACAAGCAATAGGACAGAGAGTATGGAAAAGGTCAGGAATCTAACTAACTTCAGGCAGGGGCGGACAATGACTGGGCTCCCCTTCTCAATGCACGGACTCTGGGTGTTGTGCTTAAATGCACACAATATATGAAACCAGGTAAATGAGTTTGTAGCATGGATTGAAGTTGGTGGATATGATGTGTGTATCCCAGACGCCGCTGCAAGGGGATCAGGGCTAGGAACTAAGTAACCAAGGATTATGGCCTGCTGAAAGAACAGGCAGATGGGCAGAGGGGCTGGCATTACCTTGTTAGTAAATGAAATTAAATTGACAGCAAGCAGTGATGTAGAGTCAGAAGGCCTCAAATCCTCTTGGCTCAATTTGAGGAACAGCAAAGGGACAAAGTCCCTGACAGAGGTTGGGTACAGGCCTCCTAGTCAGGATGTGGGGCAGAAAGTAAATCAGGAGATAGAAAAGGCATAGAAGTAAAAGGCCATTACAATAATCCTGGGGGGGCCTAAGTATGCAGGTGGACTGGGGAAATCATTTTGGTAACGGATTCAAGAAATTTGTGCAATGTCTGCAAGATGGCTTTTGTTTGGAGCAGACTGGGGCAGAGCCCATGAGGGGACAGGCAGTTCTGGATTTGGTGATGTGTAATGAAGGCAGGCTTGTCTAACCGTACCAGGATTGTACTGCAGGATTGTACTCTCACCCCCTTCCCTCATCTGGCCACCTCTGCTCTCCAGGCCCAACCTGTCTTTATTTGTGTCAGGATTAGAGTGGTGCTGGAAATGCCCAGCAGGTCAGGCAGCATCCCTTCATCGGGAAGGACTCCGGCCCGAAACGTCGGTTTTCCTGCTCCTCGGATGCTGCCTGACCTGCTGGGCATTTCCAGCACCGCTCTAATCCTGACTCTAATCTGTCGTATCTGAAGTCCTCACTTTCGCCTGTCCTGACTTGTGCCTTCCTCTTCCTCCTTCCCCCCCACCCCCTCCCGTTCAGCCTCATTGGGTCCAGGTGCCCTAACACACTGTTCTGCTTTCTTGTTCACAGACTTGGAATTTCCGAAAGAGTTGACAGAGATGTTTGACCCCATTAAAGGTAGGCGTGACTGGGGGACTGTGACCTGTGCCTCCAACCTTTTCCATGTTCATCTTACGTGATTCTGAGCCCATGAGCTGTGGTCACTGGTCTCCCTGAATCCCTACTCTTGTGCTCTTCTGAAGGGAATTATCCCTGGCCGAAACACTGCTCCTGAGCACAACGGGCTGGCTTGTTTTCTGTTCACGCTGATATAATTGTTGGTGCAATAGTTTGCTACATTTGCTCCCGGGGCTGAGACTGATTGATGGCTCTGTCCTCACCATAATCGATCGATGTTCTGACTGAGTACCATCACTCTGCGGTTGTTCTGCTCTGTGTTGCCCATGTGTAAGATCCCTTGTGTTTCACCTCCCTGTCTTCTCCTCGTCTGAGCTCCTAATTTCAGTGGGTTGCCGCCCTCTGCTGCTGAGTTGCACAAATACAGCTTGACCAACCCTACCCATACTCGTGGCTCTGATCAGTGAGGAGACATGGTGGAGGCCTTTTGTGACGATCAGTTCTGAATATCAGCCCCACCATCTCCCTTCCCCTGAGCAGTCTGACCTAACTTCAACCAGGGCTCCCTGCTGTGTCACAATATACCCAAGCCACTGATCTGAGTTCACCCTGTTCAGACCTGACCTGGCACTCTCCACCTCTTGACACGCAACCTGTGCCTGGTTCTGCACTGAATTCTACCCCATTCAGTGTTGCCATTTTAACGTGAGGCATCTGAATGTGGCTCGAAGAATTGTGTTCAGTGACAAGGAAGAGAGAGAGTCAAAAAGTTGTACAACGTGTGAACAGACCCTTTGGTCCAACTCATCCATACTGACCAGAAATCCTAAATTAATCTACTCCCAGTGGCCCCTATCCCTCTAAACCCTTCCTATTCCTGTCTCCATCCATACAACATTTTTAAATGGTGTAATTGTACCAGCTTCCACCATTTCCTCTGGCAGCACATTCCATACACGCACCACCCTCTGTGTGAAAAAGTAGGCCCATTAGGTCCCTTTTAAATCTTTCCCCTCTCACTCTAAACCTTTAGTTTTGGACTCCCCTACCGTGGGAAAAGACCTTGGCTGCTCACCCTACCTGTGCCCCTCATGATTTTATAAACCTCTATAAGGTCAGCCCTGAGCCTCCGATGAGCCAGAGAAAACAGCCCCAGCTAATCCAAGATGGAGGATGGGAAAAAATTGTGATGTGAAAGCTGCTCCTTTTTTTTGAGGTATTTTCAGTATTGGAGCTGATCTCCTCAAATGTTTGGAGCAGTAATTACTGCTTTATAAGCTGGTGCATTATTTTGGAACACTTTTTTTGCAAAAATGTTACCAGCCATGATGTGATACGGTGAGACCAAATCAATATTGGGCCCAGTCAACACATTGCCTTACTACAGTTGAAGTATCCCCTAAACATGGAGAGTGGAAGTATTGTCTGTGCTGGGACCAGTTCACCCTTGATGTACCGAGCCATGTTAAAACTTGGTGTGCTGGGACTCCCCAGTGTTGAGATACAGGAATCAATACCAGAACACATCTGCTTCTGTGTGGATTTTGTTGTTTGTTCCTTCAGCATCCTCTTGTTTGTGGTTGCCAGGTTACTTTGCTTGAGAGATCTTGCTGTGCATGCAGTGGTCTCACGTTTCCAAAATCAAAGCAGCCCCCACAATGTTCCCAAAGTCCTTTCATCAGCTTTTGTGTGGTGGGATGTCCTGAGGTGCTGTATAAATGCAAAGCCTTTCACTACCCTGGTGACTTAATGACTGTGGGACATAAAATGCCAAATTGCTGTTTCGGGAAGCCTTCCGAGAAGCCATGCTCACTAATTTTAAAAACCCAAATGTTTGTTTATTGTCAAGACTTTTAATCTTACTCCACTACTTTCAATGGATTGGACCAATGACCTCGTCAGTTGTATCTCCTTCCATTGGCTATTCACCAAATGACCTGAAGTAAAATAATCCATTTCCATGGCAGTGGGGGTGAGATAGTATAGGACATTTATCTGTTTTAAAATTGGACAGTGTGGGTTTTTTTAAGGTTCACCACACAATTAGGGAACTTTGTGGCACATCCTTAGCTTACAGGTATAGTCAGTTAAGTGGATCCCATGTTGTCCTTGAGTGTAGTGATGCAGTCTCAGATATAGACTGGGGAAAAAGCAAAGTCAAGTCTCCGCATCACTGTGACCCTCCAGTCTGAAACCAGCCACTCCCACCGCCTCTTGACTGAAGACAGACCAGGTTTGGATCATGTGTGGCCTGGGGTCGTTAGAACCAGGTTCAGTCTCTGCCCTTGCCACCCGCAAGGAGTAAGGAGAGAGGGTCCTTCATTAAGCATGTCGGAGCTGCTGTGAGCTGGGATGAAAACTCACCAGGCGAGCTAGAACCACCCCCAGCCAGACGATCTCTCACTGTTTGTCCACCTGTTGTTTTCAACGAAGACTCATCTCCAACAGTTCTGTTTCGCCTGGTAGTTTTTGCTTTGTTTTCTTCCTCCATCTGACTTGTCTTTGCATGCACTGGCTTCGTCAAGTCTAACCTGGAAAGTCCCCACTGCTAAACTGGGGCTGAGTTTGCTCATGTGTGCGTTTGTCTGTTTTTCTGTCTTGTCTGCATCAACGTGCTGTTGTTCAGTCTCTGGAACTCCATTTCCAGTTGGACCCACTCCCTACCGCGAGGGAGGCCTGCTTTCAGCACTGGCTGTCTCCGGTTTCCCCCAGATCTCCCTCAGGTTTTCCTGGTTCCTTCAACCTTCTGAGGTGTGCAGTGTTACAGCAAGGAATGGTAACCTTGCTTTACAGCTCCTGAACAACTTTTGGGGTGTGATCACTGTTATAACAGAGGAAATGTGAAACCCAATTTGTGCAAAGCAAACTCCCAGAAACAGCCGTGTGATAATGTCAACGATCAGGTGTTCTGTTTTAGCGAGTTGCGGGATGGATACTTGGCCAGAGAGTGGTGGAAGATTCCCTGCTCCTGCGAATCTCCTGTCTCCACATTAGGACAGGCAGCGACCCACATTTTAATGTCCCATCTGCGAGTGCAATGTTCTGTTGCTACTGCAAGGCAGTGTACATCTTGAACATGTGCATGTGTTTCTGGAGTAGAACTTGCAACACCTTGTTCCGCAGTGAGAGTGTTATCCAATGAGGCAGGGCTGGCACTCCAGGGTATGGTGATGTATAGGGACAGCTGTCTGTATCATTCCCAAGGTGCTTTGCAGCAACTCACCAAGGGTCATTCGGACAAGGGGCTGCATTTGTGTGGGAGCATCACAACCTGCAAGTTGCCCTTCATACCACACACTGTCCTGACTTGGCTCTAGATAGTCATTCCTTCACTGTTGTTGGGTCAACACCCTGGATCTCCTCTACAATACTGGGCACCCCTACACCCTCAAGATCTGCAGCAGTTCAAGAAGGCTGCTCATCACCTTGTTAAGGAGTGCTTAGGAGTGAGCAATTGATGCTGATCCAGCTGGCAACATTCATATTGTGTGAGATGATTTTGTTTAAAATGTCATGGTAAATGACTAATGACCAGAATGGACTCCAAGAAAGAATAGTGCCCTTTATAATTGGAAGCTTCATTATAAAGTAGCCGAGGGGAGGGACATAAGTGGCTGGGGAGTGTGGCTTTCTCTTTGTTAATTAGATTTGGAAATGATTGGGCATTTATGATTCCCACTGTAGCAGATTGAGGGATTGGCTGGGAGTGGGGAGGTGGTCTGGAGACCAGATAGAGCTGCTTCGGTGCTCGCTGGCCCAACTGTAACACATCACTTGGTCACCTTGCAACACCGTGGCAGATTCCTTGTTTCTGTTTTGCAGAATGTATGGATTCCGACCTCATAGACGAGCTGATGTCTTCAGAAGGTGAGCATTTCAAACAGGGGAGCCCCAAGAAGTGGGGGAAGGGTAGGGTGGAGAGATTCTTCTCTGGTGTCTGAGCTCTAAGAGATGGCTGGATTGGACCATTTCGGAGGAATGGGAGCCCTTTCAGGGACGTGCGGTTCATTTGGCTTTGGAGGGAGTGGGGGGGGGGGTTTCCCTGTGACCACTGAGAGGCAGCTGGGCAGGCCTGTCTACGTGATTCCTCCTTCCTCCTGCATCATTGCCAGCCAGGCCTCACGTTGAGTGCCTCCTGTTGTGTGCTCCGTTGTTTAACTGTGTCACCTGTCCTGTCTCCCTTACAGTGTTTGCTCCTCTGCTGAGGCTGTCTCCGCCACCAGGAGACCACGACTATTACTTCAACCTCGACGACAGCGAAGGCGTCTGTGATCTATTTGATGTGCCAATACTTAACCTTTGACCTATCAACAAACTTTGCAGTCGGTCAGCTGTGTATTGAACTTTTAAAAAAAAAACATTTTTTTTAACAAAAAAAAACTTTTTATAAAAAAAACAGACGTCTTTTGCAAATTCTAAGTCAGTCTCCCTGGAGTGAGATGAACTTTTGATGTAACTGCATCTGAATATGGTGAAGAAATAATGGAAGAGGCAAAGGTTGTCAACAGATGGATGATTTCCAAATTGCTATTGGTTTTCTTTCCTTTTTTTTTAAAATTGTCTCCACGTTCTCAGATATATTGATCGTTCCTTTAGTGGCCAAGCAGACGTCTGGCTAACTCTATCATTGATATCGCTGTGTGGTGCCCCCTGGAGGTGGTGGCTGGGAATGAAGCTGGTCTTCCAGGTACCTGGATTGGAGTCAGCTGCTCTGGATTGACACTTCATGTGAAAAGCCATCTTCTCACGCTTTACGGTGCCAAGACTGCCTTCTGTTTATTGTCGAGACATTTTTCCCTTCCCCCCCCCTCCCCCATCTGCTTTCAATGGATCGTGCCACTGGCCTCTTCAGTACTAGCCCTATCTCCTTCCACTAACTGTTCAACGTACGACCTCACCAGATCGAATAGTCTCTTCCGTGGCAGGTGGGCATTATAAACCTTGGTCAGTTTAGAAGTTGAGATGAGGATGTTTTGTTTTTGTGCTTAATTTTATTTTTAATCCAACACTTGTTCTCGATCAGGTTACTTTAAAAGCTGATTTCCTCCTCAATATCCACCTCTGTAATCTTCCAGAACTGCAGGTGTGTTGCCTCTTTTTAATGTCGGTTTGGACACTGTTTCCAGTCTGATTCCCACTGCTTCTACTCATCCAATGTATGCAATCCTGCTCATCCAGGCTAAATGGATTATAAGATTGGTGCAAATGGACAAGTACGCTGTCAAACCTCACCCAGTGGGTGGCCTGAATGGCTTTCTTCTGTGCTGCGATAATTTGGTGACTCCTTTGTCGCTTTTTAAGAATTGACCTTCCATTGAAAGGGATTGGAAAGCCTATTTGGGTAGTTCCAAAGGTTGTGATTCCAAAGGGTGGTTCTTGAAATGCCATCGCCACTGAAGAGTTGACATGTAAATTGCTTTTCTCATAGTGTATTGCAAAGGACGGTCACTCTTGAGTGGCCTTGTCAGCTTGGATGTGAACCTGTGGCACTATTTTAAGTATTTTTAACTCCCCCCGTCCCCCAACCTGTTTCTCCCACTTTCTTGACTCCTTGAGGAGCTCCCCTCATGGACCACTGTCAGGCTGCTGATGTTGCCCATGAGAAGCACAATCAGTTGTACAGTCAAAAGTCACACTGCCACCAGTTGTCATGACAATCTGCTTTCCCTAGTTGATGTCTTCCAATGTGCTCATGGGTGAAGATGGTGCTGAGGCTGTTTCCTGGTGATTATCACCGTGGTGACCTGTGGCATTGTTTATGGAGCAAGTTAAAGTCAGAATGGCTCACCTTAAGCAAAACCTACTTGTGCCTGACATTGCACATACACGTAGTGGTAAAATTCAAACTCCATTCCTTGGTTAAACATAATATGGATCTTAAATGGCTCGGCCATTTGGCCTGACTCAAGGTGGATTCCGTTAACTCCTGGGGGGGGGATTTGAAGACAAGTTGGGGGTGGGATAGTGATTGAGAGTTTTACTGGGGCTTGCCTCACGATGGGGCTCAGGGAAGTCTGGATGCTTAGAACCCAGCTGGGTGTCACTGTTCTACAATGTGTCTCACTACAAAGGTAGCACACTAACAAGAGAGGGCCTAACATCCTCATTGCTTCATATCTAGAGGAGAAGAGTGAGAATTGGGGAACTCATTGAGTTGTTTCACTTCCTGTTGGTATCTAGCCTGACAGACGGAACATGGCAACAGTGCTACGTGGTGCCCCGGTTCTAGATGATTTTCTATCTCTGCATGCCTTTCCTTCCTCTATGCCCGAGATGAGAGTTCAGTGAAACGTTGATCACGCTGCAAAACAATGTTTTTTTTTCTGTCCGTACATGAGATGTGAATGTCAGTGGCTGGGCCAGCATTTCTTGCCTCTCCCTAGTTGCTCTGTTTGAAGGGGGGAAGGGTGAGCAGCTGCCTTGCACCGCTGCATCTGGTGTAGGGACAACCAGAATGCTGTTGGGAAGGGTGGGCCAGGAGTTTGACCCAGTGACATTGAAGGAATGACGATATGTTTCCAAGTCAGGATGATTTATGGCTTGATGGGGAACTGTGAGTTGTGGTGTTCCCATGTATTATCTGCTGCTCTCCTAAGTAGTAGAGGTTGTGAGTTTGAACTGTGTTGTGTAAGGAGCCTTGTTACAGTGCATCTTGACTGTAAACGCTGCTGCTAGTGGGTCAGTGGTGGAGGGAGTGAATGTTTCAATTGAATGCTTTGCTTATGTTGCACTAAGAAGTTAAAGTGTTGCCTTAAAGGGAAACAGACAGTCAGAAACTGGAGGTAATTGTGGGTGGAATCCGGTTTGTGTCGGAGATGCGTGCAGTGGTATATCTGACAGGGAGGAACTGAGTAGTTCATGGGCTTGCTCACTCTACAACCAGCCGAACGAGTGTTGACTAGAGCTGACGTTTCAGGCCAGGGAGCCACTGTTCAAGGTGAAGGAGAGTGTCCTATATTTCATAGCTTGTAGCTGTGATATCAGGTGATTCTGGTTTGAATGTTCCCACCCATCAGACTAGCCTTATATCGTACAGAACTATCTTCCTGTGCTGGGCTGGGTCCATTGTTTGAACTCCACTCCTACACATGACCACTCTCTCTTCCTGTCAAGTTTTACCGAATGCCCCTTGTATTTCCTGACACAGACCTCAGTGAGCACTAATAGTCTTCCAGGAGAGCTGTCTTTATTCACTGACCTACTGCTGACCTTTGATGAGTTCCTGGGCCATGTCTCGTGACTCACTCAGGGACTAGTCACGTCTCTTAGCGTGCAGTGTTCACAACTGAGGTTTGTTGTGGTTTCACAGGGGCCAGCTTCTTACGCTCTCAGTTCAATTACCCTCATTATTTATAGAACCATGTAGTACTGAAGAGGCTGTCTGGCCAATTGAGACTGTACCGCTAAAAGTACATGAGTACCTACACTAGTCCCACTGGCCTGCATTAGGCCCAGAGCCTTGAGTGTTATGACATTTCAAGTGCTCATCCAAGTACTCATCTGCTTTACTCTCTCAGGCAATGCATTCCAGACCCCCACCACCTTCTGGGTGAAAAATCTTTTCCTCAAATCCTGTCAGATTTCCTGCCTTTCACTTTAAGGTTGTGCCCCCTAGCTATTGACCTTTGAGTAAGGTGAACAGCTGTTCCTGCCTCCACCTTCTCTCCTCCAAAGAAAGCAACCTGAGCTTCTTCAGCCTCTCTCCTTTGCTGAAGTGCTCCATTCCAGGCAGCATCGTGGTGAATCTCCTCTGGACCTGCTCCGTTTCATAGCGATCGCCTTGTTTACCCAGATGTGGCATTAAAGAGATTCAGCCTTCATTGAGATGTTTGACTGAGACCGTTGGTGTCTCTGAAATATGGCCCAATCTGGACCGATCACTCCAGATTGCTTGTGTTCTCTCACTCGTTTGCGCACATCCTTCTTGCCTCTCCCTGTCTCTCTCATTTGTATGTATCAGTGTCTTTTTCTCTCTCCCTCACTTGTCCTGTTACTAGCCATCAAGGTATAGCTTCTTCAGTGAAGCCCTTTGGTTTTATGTATTACTTCAAGGTAAGCACAATGTGTTCCTATGTAACGTTCCCCATTCCTGTGTTATCAACACATTCATGCACTTAGCTGGTGCTATATCTACCAGCTAGAATGTTGCACAGATACAATACTGATGGGAACGGCCACTTTGGCTTGACAGTTCACCTCAGATGTTCCCCTCCAACTCTCTTTCCTTTTCTCAGAAGGAGGCTCTTTATGCCCAGGTGCCTTTGCACGCTCTGTGAAAGATCTATGAAATTAGTCCCGATGCCCTTTAGCTCTTCAATTGTTTCCCCATGTTTATCCACTTCCCTTTTGAGTGTCCATTTAATCTACTTTGACCATCCTTTAGGGCAGTACATTGCAGTTGATAACAATTTGCTTTAGAAGAGAGATTAGAAATTTCTCGCTGTCTTGCCAATGAGCTTGGGTCTCAGACCTTGGCTGACCAACGTTGTTTTATGTAGGTATCTATTGTATCGAAGTCTCTCGTGATTGTAATGCTTTGTTGAAACCTCCATTGACTTTGTCTACTCTGCAAGCTGGTACTGTTTCCACACAATGAGGTGTCTCATCTCTGCTACCATTCTCGTAAAGTGTTTCTGCACCCTCTCCGAGGCGTTGACATACTTCCTGAAGGGTTCGGCCTAGATGTTTTGTTTTATTCAGCAACTGTGTATATCACTGACTCGGCCAGCATTGGTAGCTCAGCCCTCATAGCTCACAAGAAGATGGTGCTGAGCTGTCGTCTTAAACTGCTGCAGGCTTTGGGTTGTAGAGAAACCACAGTAGTGTTAGGAAGGAGTTTACAGGACTTTGATCCAGTGACAGTGAAGGAATGGCGATAGAGTTCCCAAATCGGGGTGCTGAGTGGCTTGGGAGAGCACTTGCTGGTGGTGGTGTTTCCATGTATCTGCTGCCCTTGCCCTTCAAGGCAAAGGCGATTATTGATTTGGAAAGTGCTGTCTAAGGAGCCTCGGTGAGTTCTGCAATGCATCTTGTAGAGGGTACACACTCTGCATCAGTGTGGGAGGGAGTGAATGTTGAAATTGGTGGGTAGGGTGCCAAAACAAGCAGGCTGCTCTGACAGGGATGCTGTCAGGCTTCTAGAGTGTTGGTGGAACTGCACTCATCCAGGCAAGTGGGGAATATACCACCATATTCCCATTGTGGATTGTGGACAGACTTTGGGGAGACAATAGGTGAGTTTCTACTCAACCTCTGACCTGTGCTTAGAGCTGCAGTGTTAATGTGGCTAGTCCAGTTCACTTTCTAGTCAAAGGTAATCCCCAGCCTTTGATAAGGACTGTTCCAGTGATAGAAATGCCACTGAATGTGAAGGGGGTATGATTAGATTCTCTCTTGTTAGACATTGGTTATTGCCTGGTTCTTGTGTGAGAGGAATGTTAGCTGCCAAAAATCGGTTGTCCAGGTCCAGTTGTCCTGGATGTTGTCCAGGTCTTATCGCATGTGAACTTGGCTGCTTCGTTTGGACACAGGCTTCTTCAGTCTCTGAGAAGTTAGGAATAGTACTGATTATCTTTCACTGACGATAACACAACCATACTTCCTGCAGTTATGGCTGGAAGATCATCAAAGCAGCTGAAGACAGTTGGGCCTGTTTTGAGGAGCTCCTGCAGAGATGTTGTGGAGCTCAGAGGATTGGTTTCCAACAACCACAACCATCTTCCTTTATGCTCGGTATGACTCCAACCAAAAGCGAGTCCCATTGACTTCCGTTTCATTTGGCCTCCTTGATGCCACAAGTGCATTGCAGTCAATTGAAGTGGCACTCGCTGCAGCTCAGGATTTCCCCACTTTTCATCCATGTTTGGTGCGAGACTCTGTAATGAGGTCAAGAGCTACTGGGGACATGGTGAAACTCAAATTGAGGGACAGCAGATTATTCCTTTCCACTTTGCAGTTGATGGTGTTCCATCGTTTTACTGATGATTGAGCATAGAGTTGTCGGAAGGCAATTGACAGGATTTGTCCCTGACTCTGGACACAGGACATACTCACATGTTATCCAGTGTTGTCAGGTTGATGTCAGTGTTATAACTGAACTGGAACAGCTTGTCTAGAGGAGCACAGGACTTCAGTTCTGTGATTGGAATATTGTCAAGGTCCACAGTCCATAGTATCCAACGCCTTCAGCTGCTGTTTGAAGATATGAAGATATCACATTGGACGCTGTGCTCCAATTTGAAGCCTGAGGCAAAGCAACCTTTTGTAAAAGCTTTATAGTACCTCCTTTTGCTTGATTTGGATATCCTTTGTCCCCCTCCCCTTTCCTGAATCTTCAACACTTCCATTTGAGCACCTGATCAGATTAAACTCTCCTTGGAGCTAATGTCCACCCAAGACATGAACACTACCTTGATGTGGAGAGACTCTCTCGTACCTGGGTGGGAGAGATTAATCCCTCTTTTCTCCTTGTCACAACTTGATGCATTTTCTTCTTCGGTCCTCCTTGCTGCGGCCTTCTCCTGTTCCAATTCAAACTTTCTCAATATCAGAGCAGCATACTGTTCTGTGTAAGAAATCCTTTAGCTGTTCACTGTCTTCACCTACCTCTTCTCTTGCAGTCTTTTGAATTTCACTGCTTTCCTGCTCATGGGGGCTTGGACCCTCCTTTCGGATCTAAATTGTCGAGGTACTGCAGTCAAATTTGTGTTACCTAGCACACAGGAGGGCCACTAAATCAAAAACCCCAATTAAACCATTTTAGTTTAAGGTAACAGGTGGAATTGGGTAAAATATGCCTTGATGATTCCTGAGAGGTTTCAAGGCTCCCCACTGTTGCATCTTTTCGCCGTAAACATGAAGAGCGAAAGGCTCCAACCGTCTGTACACATTGCTCATCGATCGCCGGCTCACTGCTGTCGGAACTTTCTAGTTTCCAACACTACAGGCCCAGCATTGGCCTTACCTGAAGCTCTGTTGTTTTAAAACCTGACTCTCTGAAAGCTTAACAGAAAAACCACACCATGGAACCTGGCTGAGGATCCTGCCTCAAATCCAAGTAGTAACCCATGATTTGTTGAAAGGAAGGCCTGTTTGTATTTGAAATTTTATTGAACCCATGCGCAGTGTTCTAATGTTGGATTTGGTTTGGAGCTTGCTGAGCTGTTTTTGGGCCTCTCTCCCATCCACCCATAATCCTTGGGCAAAAGAGAATAATGAGGTTAATGGCTTCCTCGATTTTTGTGTTGGTTTTAATTTGAAGGTATTTTAAAAGGGAGTTTTTAAACATGCCCCCGACATTCTTTGTATGGACGTTTGAATTCCTGGGGCTTGACAGTTCAGTTGTCAAAAGAAATTTTGATTTAATAGTTAGCTGAATTTAACTTGAATGTAAAAGGCTTTACGTGGTGTAAAACCCAAGCCTTCCACCCTGAAAGACTACCCTAAAAGGATGAAGACTCTTAAAAATACTGAAGACAAGAGATATATCTAAAGTGGCCCTAATTTCAGGTTTACTTTCATCTCCTGGACCCCTTAACTTGTCATAAGTCCCTTGTTCATTGTTTGAGCTAAAAGATCAGATGTGTGTCTGTGTATGTGTGTGTGTGTCTGTCTGTGTGTGTGTGTGTGTGTGTGTGTGAGAGAGAGAGTCTGTGTGTGTGTGTGTGAGAGAGAGAGAGTCTGTGTCTGTGTGTCTGTGTGTGTGTGTGTGAGAGAGAGTCTGTGTGAGTGTGTGTCTGTGTGTGTGTGTGTGTGAGAGAGAGAGAGAGAGTCTGTGTGTGTGTGTGTGTGTGTGTGTGTGTGAGAGAGAGAGAGAGTCTGTGTGTGTGTGTGAGTGCTTGTGTATATATAGAATGAGGCTGGTTACTAGGCAGTAGAGGATATTTTACTGAAAATGAGGGGCTGAAAGTATGGTTGTCACACTGGATATCTGAGTTCGGGTCCCGCAGGGTGGGAGATCCTTTGGCTTTCCACCCCCTTTCTCAATAAACAAAGTTTCAGTTTTGCCTAGTGCCATCGTCACACATTTTAAATCTACTGCCTGACTGTTTGACTCCTTGTAAAAGCTAGTGACCCCTCCCATTTCTTTTAAGCTAAAGACAGTTGGATTGTTTTAACAGTAACAAAATAATGCTGGGCATGTGCAGCAGCTCGGGTACCATCTGTGGCGAGGGAAAGTCAGAGTTTGTGTTTCAGGACAATGACTTTTCATTACTTCTGGAAAATATTTTGGCCTAAATTGTTAACTCTGTTTCTCTGTCTACAGATGTGGCCAGACCTGCTGAGTATTTTCCAGCGTCTTTGATATTTTCCTTTTGGATTGTTTTATCACTTTGCTTTGTCTAGTTAGGGATTTATGGGTGGCGTTTTATGATAAGAATGTAAGATAACACTTTTTATTTGGTTCTCAAGAAGAAAAAAAATTATTTTTGTACTTTTGTGAGGGGGACATTTAAAATCAACACATACCAGTTATTGTAGAATTTATAATACGGTCTTTCGTAAATTGATATTCATCTCAATATAGCACTTTAGAGAAATCAGATGTTTATATTGTATCATAAGACAACAGATGGTCATTCCATTGTAGACAGTAGCTTTGCAAAGGAAGAATTTATATATTATTTTTCTTCTTGTATTTTAATAGTATCTGAGTCAGTTGAGGAAAATCATTTTGAAATACTACAACTTTATTGTCACATGTTTGCATACAATGTTTCCTCAGCTTAAGAAATTGTATTGTGCTTCCCCCCCCTTTATAATTTTTGTTTTTATGAGCTTTATTTTATTGGTTGAGCAATGTACCATGTTTGGCTGTTTTATGCCAGGTGATAAATGCATGTGTCTCCTTATTAGTGCCCCTCCTTTGGCAGCTCTTCCTTGTACTGTTGTCGTGTTAACCACAATGCATTTGGGAATTGTACAGTGTCTTAATAAAAACAAATCCTGTTTTTTGAATTAATTGCTTCCCATCAGTACATATAGCTTTTTGATCTCTGGTGATTAACAATCCCAGAGCCCAGAGCAGGAGTGGCCATTTTGTTCAGTGTGTGAATTAAGACGGACTTCCCCTGGGTTTTGAGTGAGTGGGATTTGTCCTTGCGATTGCATAGACTCTGTCCTGCCTCCAGCTAGTATTGATAGCTGCACTTTTCTGAAAAGAGGTCGATGGTGCCTGTCCCCACCTCCGAACTGTATCCTGCTGCAGACAAATCGGCTTCCTCGTGAGTGTACCAATCCCACAATGTGGCACCAAACGCCACAACATTAGGACCACCACCTTAAATTTCAGAAGCAGGTTAGTGCGCATACAACAAACATTTCCAATGACCGATTCTTCTGCTTGTCTTCACACTGAATTTCAGACCAACAGCCTATGCTTTCTCCTGGGCTCTGTCACTCTCACCCTATTCATCATCTTCCAGCTCTTTACTTTCAAACTGAAGCCTGTGGTTTTCAAAATAGGAATCTGGCTCTAACATGATCCTCAAGGCTTTTTTGTTAGTCAGCTATTGGTGACCCTGGGTGTGTCAGATTTAGAGTCATAGAGATGTACAGCACGGAAACAGACCCTTCGGTCCAACCCGTCCATGCCGACCAGATATCCCAACCCAATCTAGTCCCACCTGCCAGCACCCGGCCCATATCCCTCCAAACCGTTCCTTTGCATTTTTTTATTCATTTACAGGATGTGGCATCACTGCCTAGGAAGCATTTATTTCTCATCCCTAATTGCCCAGTAGTTAAGAGCCAACCACATTGCTGTGGGCCTGGAGTCACGTACAGGCCAGAACACACAAGGATGGCAGTTTCTTTCCCTAAAGGATTTTGGTGAACCAGATGAGTTTTTCCCCCAACAATCGACAATGGATTCGTGATCATCATTAGACTCTTAATTGAGGATTGAACTCAAATTCCACCACCTGCCATGATGGGATGTCAAGCTGGGTCCGCAGGTCATTGTCTGGCCTCTGGATGAATGTCCCTCGGCCATCACCTCCCCCTTTTCTATTTCTCGGTTGGTTGGGTGCAATCAGGTGATGCTTGGCCTATTCCCTTGGTGGAATAGTGGTAGGAAGGTGCCCCGACAGGGCAGAAACCAACTTCACTGCCTGTATACAACCCAACTTGTTTCAGCTCAGTACAGAAACTGGAGTGGAAGGGCTGGTTCATTCAGTTCAAATATATAAACCGGACTCTTGTTTGAACGAAGTGATAGTTTCTGCAGTTTGATAGAAACGTTTACATTTCCTGTGATTTGATGAACTTGTCAACCTGAAATACCAGCTCTGATTTCTGTCTGCACACACTGTGTGGCCTACTGATTATTTCCAAGACTCGCTCTGTCTGTTGTGTTTTGGAGCTGTTGGCTCGGGGCTTAGTATTGGCTGTAGGCAGCAGCTCCCTCCCAGTGCTCGGATTCCTGTCAGCACAGTGGGTAAAATCAGCCACTGGGGAGCGAGACCTTCACATTGAGCAGGCACCTGGTCCAGGCTCTCTCAGCAATTGGCCTGTAGGCCCTGCAAATATATGCTGAAAATGTGTTGCTGGAAAAGCGCAGCAGGTCAGGCAGTATTCGAGGAACAGGAGAATCGACGTTTCGGGCATGAGCCCTTCTTCAGGAATGAGGAAAGTGTGTCCAGCAGGCTAAGATAAAAGGTAGGGAGGAAGGACATTGGAAATGCGATAGGTGGACGGAGGTTAAGGTGATTAGATTAGATTAGATTACAGTGTGGAAACAGGCCCTTTGGCCCAACAAGTCCACACTGACCCGCTGAAGCGCAACCCACCCATACCCCTACATTTACCCCTTACCTAACACTACGGGCAATTTAGCATGGCCAATTCACCTGACCTGCACATCTTTGGACTGTGGGAGGAAACCGGAGCACCCGGAGGAAACCCACGCAGACGGGGAGAACGTGCAAACTCCACACAGTCAGTCGCCTGAGGCGGGAATTGAACCCAGGTCTCTGGCGCTGTGAGGAAGCAATGCTAACCATTGTGCCACCGTGCCACCCATTAAGGTGAGGGTGATAGGCCGGGGTAGGGGTGGGGGCGGAGAGGTCAGGAAGAACCACCCCATGGCTCAACATTTCAACTCCCCCTCCCACTCTACCAAGGACATGCAGGTCCTTGGACTTCTCCATCGCCAGACCATAGCAACACGACGGCTGGAGGAAGAGCGCCTCATCTTCCGCCTAGGAACCCTCCAACCACAAGGGATGAACTCAGATTTCTTCAGTTTCCTCATTTCTCCTCCCCCCACCTTGTCTCAGTCCTAACCCTCGAACTCAGCACCACCTTCCTAACCTGCAATCTTCTTCCTGACCTCTCCGACCCCACCCCTCACTCCGGCCTATCACCCTCACCTTAACCTCCTTCCACCTATCACATTTCCAACGCCCTTCCCCCAAGTCCCTCCTCCCTACCTTTTATCTTCGCCTGCTTGACACACTTTCCTCATTCCTGAAGAAGGGCTCATGCCCAAAACGTCGATTCTCCTGCTCCTTGGATGCTGCCTGACCTGCTGCGCTTTTCCAGCAACACATTTTCAGCTCTGATCTCCAGCACCTGCAGTCCTCACTTTCTCCTGCAAATATCTGGCCTTACTGAAGTTCGGTGCGACTAATTCAAGGTATGGACTTTACCGTAAGTGAGCTGCAGGTTTACTTTGGTGAGGGCCATTCCAGTCAATGGCAATTGGTGCAAATTAAGTTTCCAGTGGGGTATCAACCTTTTGCTGTTCGCTGAGAGTGATGTATTCACCACCTGAGCAGGGATACCATTATGTAGTTCAGCGCCTGATTGGTGACATTAGCAGATGAGTTAGATCATGGGATGGTAATCTAAGTAGATGCTATGCATGAAGACTTTTGGCACAGGAGGAGGCCGTGGACTCGATGCTGGCTCCCGAACAGCAATATCGTCCGTCCTATTCATTCCAATCTCGTCGTCCTGGAGCTTTGGTTCCCTCGTGCCTTTTCATTCAAATCTTGGCTTGCACCACCACATTTTTTTTTTGCAGACATTCATCTCCAGGTCATAGAGATCGTTACCACTTGTCACATAATTATTTCCTAAAACGTCCTGGCACCTCTTGCCCAAAACCAAACACATCTGCGACCTGATCATTGGTGCCATCAGCCACTGAGAACAGCCCTTCTTTAACTATGAGATCTAAACCAGTGTGGTGCTGGAAAAGCACAGCCAGTCAGGCAGCATCCGAGGAGCAGGAGAGTCGACGTTTTGGGCGTTAGGGCTTGTGCCCACATTGTCGTCGTGTACCTCAGTCAAATCTCCCCTCAATCTCCTTTAGTCCTGACTTTGCAACATTGCAACTAAATTACCTTGTCCCCTGGAGTCATTTTGGTAAATCTCTGCACTTTCTCAACAACCTTTGCATCTTGCTAATGAGTGCTGACCAAAACTGGACACTGTGTTGCAGCTGGGCATTTGTTTGAGCTATGTAAAGGTTCAGTATAACTTGCCTGGTTTTGTGCGTGATGCTTTGTTAACAATTTGCTGTGTGACCGGCCACTTTGAAAGATTAATGCAAACAAACCATGAGCTCCTCTGTTCCTGCTCACTCTTTGGAACAGGGTCATTAATCCCTGTTGTCCCTCCCCATCCCTCCCACCTGTACGAGAACATCCCAGGGCTGAGTAAAAGACAGACATTTCCAAACTGTTGGTAATCACAAAAATGGAACCCTGCCTGATAGCTGTGCTGACCTGGTCCTGGGTTATTAGATGATGAGAGGGAAAATGGGAGTGAAAGTAGACCGTTTGACCCATCGGGTTCTCTTTGCCGTTCATTGAGACATTAGTGGGCGACACGGTGGCACAGTGGTTAGCACCGCTGCCTCACAGCGCCAGAGACCCGGGTTCAATTCCCGCCTCAGGCGACTAACTGTGTGGAGTTTGTACATTCTCCTCGTGTCTGCGTGGGTTTCCTCCGGGTGCTCCGGTTTCCTCCCACAGTCCAAAAATGTGCAGGTTAGGGTGAATTGGCCATAGTGTTAGGTGCAGGGTAAATGTAGGGGAATGGGTCTGGGTGGGTGCGCTTCGGCGGGTCGGTGTGGACTTGTTGGGCCGAAGGGCCTGTTTCCACATTGTAACTAATCTAATCTAATCACATGGCCGATCTTCGACATCAGCACCATTTTCTGCACTGTCCCATAGACATAGGGGTAAAAGTGGACCATTCAGCCCGTTTGAGTGTGCTCTGCCACTCATTGAGATCATGGCTGATCTGATTCTGAACTCCACTTGACTCCCTTGATGGTTTAAATATCTCAGCCTATATATTTATTGACCCAGTGTCAAAAACCTTCTGCAGCAAAGAATTCCACAAATTCACTGCCCTCGGGGAGAAGAAATTCCTCTCCATCTTTGTCGTGAATGGGGTAACCCTTTATTCTGAGGTAATGCCCTCTGGTCCTATGCTGTCCCACATCAACCTCCCCACATCTTTCCTGTTAAGCCCCCTAAGAATGCTCTGTGCTTCAGTAAGGTCACCTCCTCCTTCAAACCTCCACTCAGCACAGGCCCAATCTACTCAACCTGTCCTCATTAGACAGTCGCTCCATATCTGCTATTGATCTAGTGAACCTTGACTGGACTGCCCCTAATGCCGCTATATCCTCCTTTAGGATAAAGGGTGCAAAACTGGCCGTGATTTGTATAGTTATGGGAAGTCCTCCCTAATTTTATACTCAGCTCCCTTTTAAACTAAAAGCCAAAATTCCATTTGTTTTACCTATTACTTAGTAGACCATTCAGCCCATTGAGTCAGCTCCACCTTCCAATAAAATTAGATTAGATTCCCTACAGTGTGGAAACAGGCCCTTCGGCCCAACAAGTCCACACCGACCCTCCGAAGAGCAACCCACCCAGACCCATTCCCCGACATTTACCCCTTCACCTAACGTTAAGGACAATTTAGCGCGGCTAATCCACCTGACCTGCACATCTTTGGACTGTGGGCGGAAACTGGAGCACCCGGAGGAAACCCACACAGACACAGGGAGAATGTGCAAACTCCACACAGACAGTTACCCGAGGCGGGAATTGAACCCTGGTCCCTCGTACTGTGAGCCACCTTGCCACCCTAGATTATGTGAGGTTGTGCACCTTGGCAGGACTAGAGGAGTTGAATATTATTTAAATTGAATTTATTTACTTAAGTTGAATTTTATTTGAAATTTATTTAAGTTGAATATTATTTAAATTTGCATTTAAACTGCAGAAAAGTACAGAACAGAGGAATTTGGTGAATTTTGCACATGGTAACCCAAAGTGTTCTGTTCTGTGGAGTTGGCTCAATGCACTGAATGGTCTACTTGTCTTGCATCATATGGTCAGAAACCATTTGCTTCACTAATGTTCTTTAGGCAGGTGAATCTACCATGCTTACCTGATTAGGCTCGCATGTCCTGGGGCCAAGTTCCAAGGAATGAAGGGGAACTATTTCCAGTTTAATGAAATGAAGAACTGCGATGCTGGAGGCCTGAAACCAAAGCAGAGATAGCTGAATAAACTCGGTAGGTCTGGCAGCATCTGTGGAACGAGAGACAGAGTTCGAATCCAGTGACCCTTATTCTGAAGAAAGATCACCAGAAAGTTTTCAGGCTCGGCTGGGGAATTTACTTCGATATCACAACTGTAATTGGTCGCTACCTCATCCCTTTGCGTTTTTAGCATGCAGAAATCTTGTCATCTCAGTCATGAGCATAATCAATGACTAAGCCTCTTGGGGTACAGCATTTCAAAGATTCACCACCTTCCTTGAAGCAATTTCTTATCATCTCTGTCCTAAATAACCTAATCCTTACGAGATTCCACGCCTTGTGCTAGATTCTCTGAGACGAAAGAAAGAGATACTTCCTGCATCTCCCCTGTCGAGCCCTGTAAGAATTTGAGGTTTTGATGCGAGTCCGTCTTCAAAATATTTCTCTTCATAGGACAACCACAGTAATACCAGGTTCCATTGTTCTCAAGAAGAGATATATTAGACAAAAAACATTAACTCTATTTCTCTATCCACAGAAGTTGATAAAGCTACTATGATTCATTAGCATTTTCTGTTTTTATTCCAGCAGCTCATTTTGATGAACCTCCACCGTACACTCTCCATATATATCCTCACAGTACTCCAGGTGTGGTCTCGCTAAGGTTCTGTAGAATAGAATTAAGAAATCTTTTACTCCTATACTCATCTTGTTGCAGTAAAGTTAAAAATCACACAACACCAGGTTATAGTCCAACAGGTTTATTTGGAAGCACTGGCTTTCAGAACGCTGCCCCTTCATCTCCACAACCACCTGATGAAGGGCACCCCGGCATCTCCAAATCGTGACTACCATATTACTGTAAAGGCCAACGTACAATTTGTTCTGAGGAAGAGTTACTCGATCCAAAACGTTAACTCTGATTTCTCTCCATAGATGCTGCTTTCCCAGCAATTTCTGTTTTTGTATACATTGTCATAGAATCCCTACAGTGTGGAAACAGGCCGTTTGGCCCAACAAGTCCACACCGACCCTCCAAAGAGTAAACCACCCAGACCCATTTCCCTCTGACTAATGCACTGAACACTATGGGCAATTTAGCATGGCCAATTCACCTGACCTGCACATCTTTGGGGTGCGGGATGAAACCCACACAGACACTGGGAGAATGTGCAAACTCCACAGACAGTCACCCAAGGCTGGGATCAAACTCCAGTGCTTGGCGCTGTGAAGCAGCAGCGCTAACTACTGAGCCACCCGTACAATTTGCTACATGGGGAGTTCTGCAGTGTCATAGGTGTTGATCAGATAAAGTGTTAAGAAGAGGGGCAAACTATGTTCCCATGGGTGAATCTAAAAGTTACCATAGCACTATTTTTGAAAAAGAGCAGAGAGAACACTGCTCTCTTTCAAAAATAAAGTGCAATGGCAACTTTTAAATTCACCCATGGGAGCACAGTTTTGTCCTGGCCAATATTTATCCTACAAGCAACATCAATAAAAACTAATTAACTAATTATTATCAAATCTCTGTACCTGGAAGCTGCTGGTATACAAATTGGCTGAGTTTTTCCATATTACAACAGAGAATACATTTCATTAAAGTTACATTAGATTAGATTAGATTCCCTACAGTGTAGAAACAGGCTCTTCGGCCCAACCAGTCCACACTGACCCTCCAAAGAGTAACCCTCCCCTACACCTAACACTATGGACAATTTAGCATAGCCAATTCACCTAACCTGCACACCTAACCGGAGCACCCAGAGGAAACCCACACAGACACGGGGAGAATGTGCAAACTCCACACAGACAGTCGCCCGAGGCTGGAATCGAACCTGGGACCCATTGACACAATTTCTTGTAAAACAATGATAACAAATGTGCTTTCATCATGAACTTCCTACTTAATGATGCAAGATGGTTTAGGTCACGCCTCTTGGCTCCTGGTCTCCTCAGGATGGACACTGCTCCTGAATTAGGAGAATACCCCACACTGAGCTGGGGGTGGGGGAGTCTGCATGGTTCAGGGGAGATGTGTATTGAACACAGCACCACTATGTGGACAAGCTGTGAATTGCACCCTCCCTGCCAACTCTCATACCCTGAAACATTCAATTTGTATCCTGAATCCCAAAGATTTACCACCTAGACAAATCCATCAACGATATCCTCACAATTAATCTCTCAAGATCTTGACCGTCTTTCAAAATGTTGACCAGTTTCAATGTTCTCTGAAAACGTTTTTCACTTCCTTGCTGATTTGCTCTCTCACTCGCCCTACTGATCCCAAAGTAACAGGCCGCCCCATTTGTGCAAGTTCAGACCATGGCCATTATGGTGATATTCAACCACAAACGCATCGCAATCCTGAATAATCACGACCTCACCTGAGATCTGGACACACTATCTCTCTCTCTGGCTGTGAACGGTACTGTTAGAAACAAACACAGACATTCCTGGAGGAACCCAACAGGTCTGGCAGCATCTGTGGAGAGAGAATCCACGTTAACACTGCAGGCTGACGAATCTTTTCACCAGAATTGGGAAAACTCCGAGGTAAAATAGGTTTCAAGTATGGGGTGGGTGGAAGGAGGTCTGTGATGATCTTTTTGTACACTTCATAATCTCTCACCATCTGAGAAATGCTGGGCATTTGTTTCCTGTTCCAAACTAGATAACTTTACATGTTTTCCACATTATATCCCGCCTGGTGTGCTCTTGCCCACTCACTCAGTCAATGCGTCTAAATCCCATTGAAG
Source organism: Chiloscyllium punctatum (assembly GCF_047496795.1). Taxonomy (NCBI): domain Eukaryota; kingdom Metazoa; phylum Chordata; class Chondrichthyes; order Orectolobiformes; family Hemiscylliidae; genus Chiloscyllium; species Chiloscyllium punctatum. The sequence goes on from NC_092764.1 coordinate 74,654,622, forward strand.
CCTCTTCAACTCTCCTTCCCACTTCATGTTATTGTCATCAGCAAACTTGGAGCTATTGTATTTGGTGCACATGTTCACACCGCTGATATAGATGGTGACCATTTGGGACTCGAGCACTGTCCTTTGTCTCTGGTTTACCCCCTATTCATGAATTGCAGTCCAGACCAATCCCATGCTCTCAGTCTGCTTACTCACCTACTTTGTAGGACCTTAGTGAATACCTTAAGAGAATCCATTCGTGCGACATCTACTGGCTGCCTATTTCCTATCCTAAGAATTACATTATTAAAAAGCTGCAACAGACACGTTTGACATTATTTCCCGTCCTGTTGTCCATCTTATCGCAGACCAAATTCTCCTCCTCTCACCCATCCCTTGCTGGAAATCTACTTCCACTCTGGTTTTTTTCCCAATCCTGATGAAAGATTGTCGACCTCTGATGTCAACTTGGTGTTGAACCCACTGCACCAATCAAAAGCAGAGTGGGGTAATTCTCTGTGGCGCAGCGAGCCCTTTCCTGATGAACGGCTTTTTCCCAAATGTCGATTTTTTCTGCTCCTCGGATGCTGCCTGACCTGCTGTGCTTTTCCAGCACCACTCTAATCTTGACTGTGATCTCCAGCATCTGCAGTCCTCACGTTCGCCTAATTCTCTGTGGTGTCCTGGTCTGCATTTATCCCTCAAGCAGCCAGCTCCTAACAAATAACCTGGCCCTTCTGTCACAAAGCTAGTCCCTTTATTTTCCTAAAAGCTGTTCCTTGGCTCAAGGAGACTCTGTCCTTGATTTTGTTCAGAGGGGCAATAAACCAGGCTGGGGTCCAATCAGTCTGCTTTGGTACAGAGATGAAAAGGATTTTGAGAGGCCTACTGTTTATATCTACACAGATAAGACATCAGGCCAAAGAGGTCATGTTTTAGAAGTGACCTATATATAGAAAGGGGAGTGGTCAGCTTTCTTGCTGAGCTGTTTAGTTCAGTCTTGAACTGGGAAGTTCAACAGGGAGCTGTGTGGAAACTCTCTCTCTTTTCTGCCCCTCAACTTCAAGCTGTAAGCATGTGTTCCATTTATACTGGGTTTCAAAGGGAGTTTGCTTATTGGGACTGTTGTGTATATTCGGAACAGCATAATTAAGTCTAGTTGGATAGACTGAGTTCTGTAGGGGTTCTTTATTCTGTTCTTCGTGTTTCACTGTGTAGTTTTGTGAATAAATTTCTGTCTGTTTTAAAATCTAGTAGTCAACCTAGCTAACTTATTCTGAGCAATGTTCACTGTACACTTACCGAAACAGATTGCAAAGTTATGGTCTGAGCTGCCTGCTTGAGGATGTTTTGAGTGGTCTGGTTTAGTCCATAACACCTCCCATGCTGATGTTTACTGTGTTTTTCATTTAAAGATTGATTACAGTTCAAGCATAATTCACTGGCTTGGATACCCCTTGGGGCATTACATGTGAAAACTGCTAGAATACAGGTCTGGCTCTCTGTACAAATTAACAGATAAATCAATCCATTTATGTTAGCAGGAGATAGATGGATGGACTATGGATGTGGGGGCCCTGGCTAATGCTCTGCGGATGTTAGTTCAAACCTGACAGTGACAGCTGGGGTAATTTCAATTCAATCATATCTGGACTATTAATTTAGTCTCGATAATGGTGACCGTGACAACCACCAATTGTCATATAAACTCACAGTGGTTCAGTCGTGGTCTTTAGGGGAGGGAGTTTGCCACTCTTACGTGCCATTCAGAGCAAGGGGTAGGCACTGAACGCTGATGCCCATGTTCCTGTGTGAGGAGAAGTGAGGGTACAGTTGAATATATACCAACAAAACAATTTGGTCAAGAAATACAAGGCAGCTATTCACTTGAACCAATTGACTTTGACAATTTCATTCTCACAGACAGATCCACACCCTCTTGTTGTGTCTCACCAACACTTACTTGTCCATTTTTCTTTAAAAAGTAAAGCATTTCCCAGAAAACTCTTACACTAAATTTAGTTGCTTTCAGTTACTGGGAACAAGAACCAAGACTGGCCCCACTTCCTTGTAGCTGAGTCTCACGCACTGAGGTTGGGGCTATTTTAAAATGAAACTTCTCCTAATTCAATTCCACTCTAACCACGCCAATCTGCAGTTCACGTGAGAGAGAGAGACACCAGAATTATAGAAGTCTCAGCTGATTAGCGAGGTCTCAAGAACTGAGCTTTATAAACACAGCCAGAATGAATACAGAATAACCAACACAGACAAACCACAATAGATATGCAAGGAAGATTCACCCCTGATGTCCAAAAAAAGGTTATCAAGTCGTCTATGTACAGATAGATAGATGCTGCAAAAAGGAGATACAAAGGTGAGGTTTTATTTTTGTCTTACATTCATCAGGGACTAGGATGAAGGTAACCACAGTTTGAATGTAGAGTGGGGGGAGTAGGAATCAGCAGTTTATCGGCCTGAGAAGGAGATGCTGATGAATCAGACTATCATTGGCAAGAACAGTTAACTGTTAATCTTCATTCCTTGGCCAGTGAGATAAACCCTGGTCAGGGTGTTGCCATTGAAATGCAACAGAGATTGGCAGTCTCCCTGGCCCCTATTTCCACAATTAAGAAGTTGTGGTGTATGTCTTTCTGCCCGTATAAAACACAGTCCTGTGTGTCAACATCTAACTTTGAGCCTGACTGATAATCGTAGATTGGATTTCAGTGTAGTTTCCAGCACAGTCTGGATTGTTCAATAAATGCTGGCCAATGGCAGGATAATTTTTTGTGTTGCACATGGTGTTCTGAGGCTTGCAAACCTGGGTTGGTTGAGTATGATCATTCCACTTCCTGCTGTGATTGGTCAATGGGGTAGATCTGCCTCCTGAATTCGCCAGCAATGTGTTGCCCCCAAGGTATTATAGTGTTTGTTTTCAAGTGCAGCGAGAGAGCTAAATTGAGACGGAGTCCCATCGTCAGACATGGTTGTTCACAGGGTTACTAATCAACACCGTGTTGTACACGACACTTGGTCTGATTGTGCAACTTCCTTCCATGTTTTTGACAGTTTCCATCAGTTGTGGGATGTGGGCATCACTAACAAGGGCAGCATTTACTGCCCATCCCTAACGTCCCTTAAACTGAGAGGCTTGCTAGGCCATTTCAGAGAGCCACATTGCTGTGTGTCCAGAGTCACAGGTAGGCCACACCGGCTAAGAACCCCAGATTTCCGTAGATTACCCTTCCTTCAAGGATATTAGTGAACCAGGTGGGATTTTAGAAAAGTCAACAATGATTGGCATAGAGTCGAGAGTGTGTTGCTGGGCAAGCAAAACAGGTCAGGCAGCATCCAAGGAGCAGGAGAATCAACGTTTTGGGCAAAAGCCCTTCATCAGGAATATGTCCAGCTTTACTTTTAAATCCTACATTTTTACTTAATTCCGTTTTAACCACCTACCATGGTGGGATTTGAACCTGTGGATCAAGTCTGAGACTCTGGATTACCAATCATACAGCATGAAAACAGACCCTTCGGTCCAACCAGTCCATGCCACCCATAATCCCAAACTAAACTAGTCCCAGATGTCTGCTGCTGGTCCCTATCCCTCCAAACCTTTAATATTCATGTATTTATCCAAATGTCTTTTAAACTTTGGAACTGTACCCAGTCCAGTGCCATCATCACACTGTTGCCAACTCCTGAACCATTTATGCCACTCTCTTGACTCAATAGATAACTGCACCATAAATAATGCCCACACTATATATGATTGTAAGCAGCTTAGTATCACAGTTAAGGCGCTACTAAATATGTGCTAAATCTGTTTGAACAGGGATGAAACATGAACCCTATTCTCGCTCGTGGTTTTAAGTTTGGAATATTCTTGTCCTGTATGAAACAGGAATTGGCTGAATTCAAACTCCTTCCTTACCAGTTTTCCCACCCCGAAGCAATATCCAACAAGGATGCTTCGGTCCTGAAAATACACTAAGCAGATCTGACAGATGTACATCGAGGAATACCGAATAATATCTGCAACATGAATAGAGCCATAGGGTTGACAGCATGGAAACAGGCCCAGTCTGCCCATGCCACCCAGTTTGGTAACATTGCATTGTCACAAGACAAACTTGATATATACAACCGTAAACTCAACAAAGGATCTCGAATGGTCGCACAGCAAAACGTACGTGCTGCTCAATGAAGGTTCCAGGGTAATATCTATACCACCTACCACTGCCCATGACCACATGGCAACACTCACATTGCAGAGGCATCTATTAGACTGGCACAAGGATGTGCAAGTGACCTGCCTCACTTTGTCCTTATGGCTCAGTGCATCGACAGTGAGGATCACCCAACTCACAAAAGCAATGGTCCTGTACACCCTGTTTCATCTCTGACACTATGTGCAACATGAAGTGACTCAAATGGATGAGTGAGCTCCTTGCAACTAGTTTTAAATGGTTTTCCCACATTAAATGTGCAGGATTCCCTCACTTCCATGAAGACTGTACAAGAGCTACATGTTGAGAGTGATAGCACATCTCTGTGTTCTTCTGGCAAGGGCATTAACAATGTGCCATCCAAGGAAGCCTTGACATTGAACCACGGGTGGCACAGTGGCACAGTGGTTAGCACTGTTGTCTCACAGTGCCAGAGACCCGGGTTCAATCCCCGTCTCAGGCGACTGACTGTGTAGAGTTTGCACGTTCTCCCCATGTCTGCGTGGGTTTCCTCTCACACTCCAAAAATGTGAATTGGCCATGCTAAATTGCCCGTAGTGTTAGGTGAAGGGGTGAAATGTAAGGGAATGGGTCTGGATGGGTGGCACTTTGGCAGGTCGGTGTGGACTTGTTGGGCCGAAGGGCCAGTTTCCACACTGTAAGTAATCTAATCTAATGTCATTGTAACATGGCAATCCACATATGCCACACATGTCCGAAACTGTGTACATTGAACTCATGAACTTAGTGACCCTGACAGTTGAGTGCAGTCTCAGTGATGCCACATAGGCCCAATTGGATGCCATTGCTAAGGTTTACCCTGTAGACCCAGCTGTTGCTAATCTCTTCGTTAGTTATCATGGGAAACACAGTTTTGATAGAATATCCACTAACCTTCTACCCTTGTGAACACCCAATATGTATGTATTGCAGTATTCAAATCTGCAGTTATATCAAGGAATTTGTTTACAAAGCTTGATAAACACGAGAAATTGAGCTCAAAATGTTACCACGGTTTCTGCCCTCACAGATTCTGTCAGACCAGCTGAGTTTCTCCAGCACTTCCTGTTTTTATTAATAATGAGTGCCATCCTATGCTCAAATCTACCATTGAGATGGGAGCAATCAAATATGCCACCTTCCCTGGTGTATTAATTGAGAAATCTGCCATTGGGTTTTCTGCCAATATCTCCCAAAAATCTACATTCACTGGTCAATATATGCATTGGGATTCCTATTCGCTACAAGATCAATCTTATTGGCAACCTCGTGAATAGGTAACCAGTCATCTGCTCATCGTGTAAGCGTGATACTGAAATAGAGTATACCAAAACCATCCTGTATAATAATCCCTCACTGTGTATTGTGCAAAGAACCCCTGGCTACCCTGTCGCTCTGAGTGGTCCCCAAACTGCCTCTCATGACTGTGGAAGGAGAAAGTGGCTCAAACATTCAAACAGCAGATGATCCAGTTGCCTCACACTGCTACTATGCAGTAAATAAATGGTTTTCTACACTAACAGGTTACTGCCATCATGAAAGTAAGCAGTGTGATCTGGGTTTCAGTGTTGCTTGATGCCAGGTATGACGGCCATTTATCTCAATGACTGGTGGATTGAAACAAACAATGTGTCCCATTAACCATTCCCAGAGGGCAGTGGGCTGACTCTGCCCATCAGCCCTGTGCCAGCAAGAGTCGGCCATCCAATTGGATTCTGGTGGATTTGACCACATTATTGCCTCCCTTCGATAACCTTGGCTTTTCAAGAATCTATTCATCTCCGTCTTAAGAGTATGAAGACTGTGCTTCCACTGTCTTTTGAGGTAGAGAGTTCCAAAATCTCACGATCCTCTCGTCAGAAAGATTTCTCCTGATCCCTGTCTTGAGCGCACCGTCGCTTTAAAACAGTGTCGCTTAGCTCTCGATTCTCTCACAAGAGGAGACATGCTTTCCATGTGCAAACCTGTCAGGAGCCCTCAGGACTTTTAAAAAAGCTCTGGGATTTAAATATAAAGGAACCAAAACTAACATGATCCCTCTAAAAGATGAAAGACTCAAGCTAAATTTCTTTAATATCGCACTCCATGACACAGATATAAATTCTGTGTCGTATGATTCTGCTCCACAACCACCTGATGAAGGAGCGACACTCCGAAAGCTAGTGCTTCCAAATAAACCTGTTGGATTATAACCTGGTGTTGTGGGATTTTTATCTTTATCCACCCCAGTCCAACACCAGCATCTCAAAATCATGACACCAGGTATAACTCCCATCACCCTCTGGGTTTTTCCTTCAAATCCCCTCAAATCTTCTGCCTTTCTCTTTAAAGCTATGCCCCTAATTTCCTGTACCTGTGTACTAACTGGCTGTGATTCATGCCTGGGGTCACACAAGCCCTTCTGCATCTCAGAGATCCTCAATGTCTCGCCATTGGATAATGCAGTTTTTTTTATCCTTCCTGCCAACATGGACAATTTCACATTTTCCCACATTCTATTCCATTTGCTGCCTCTTCGCCCAATCACTGAATCTGTCTCCACCTTGCCCATGTTGGCTCAGTGGACAGCACTGCTGCCTTACAGCACCAGGGGTCTGGGTTTGATTCCAACCTCGGGTGACCATCACTGTGGAGCGTTTGCACGTTTTCCCCGGGTCTGCACAGGTTTCCTCCTATGGTCCCAAGAATGTGCAGGTTAGGTAGCTTAGCCATGCTAAATTACCCATGGTGCCCAGGGATGAGCAGGCTGGGTGGATTGGCCATGCTAAATTACCCATGGTGCCCAGGGATGAGCAGGCTGGGTGGATTGGCCATGCTAAATTACCCATGGTGTCCAGGGATGAGCAGGCTGGGTGGATTGGCCATGCTAAATTACCCATGGTGCCCAGGGATGAGCAGGCTGGGTGGATTGGCCATGCTAAATTGCCCATGGTGCCCAGGGATGTGCAGGCTGAGTGGATTGGCTGTGCTAAATTACCCATGGTGTCCAGGGATGAGCAGGCTGGGTGGATTGGCCATGCTAAATTACCCATGGTGCCCAGGGATGAGCAGGCTGGGTGGATTGGCCATGCTAAATTGCCCATGGTGCCCAGGGATGTGCAGGCTGAGTGGATTGGCTGTGCTAAATTACCCATGGTGTCCAGGGATGAGCAGGCTGGGTGGATTGGCCATGCTGGATTACCCATGGTGTCCAGGGATATGCGGGTTGGGTGGATTGGCCATGCTAAATTGCCCATGGTGCCCAGGGATGTGCAGGCTGAGTGGATTGGCTGTGCTAAATTACCCATGGTGTCCAGGGATGAGCAGGCTGGGTGGATTGGCCGTGCTAACTAACCCATGGTGCCCAGAGATGAGCAGGCTGGGTGGATTGGCCATGCTAAACTTCCCATGGTATCCAGGGATGTGCAGGTTGGGTGGATTGGCCGTGCTAAATTGCCCATGGTGTCCAGGGTTGAGCAGGCTGGGTAGATTGGCCGTGCTAAATTGCCCATGGTGTCCAGGGTTGAGCAGGCTGGGTGGATTGGCCATGCTAAATTACCCATGGTGTCCAGGGATGAGCAGGCTGGGTGGATTGGCCATGATAAATTGCCCATGGTGCCCAGGGATGACCAGGCTGGGTGGATTGGCCGTGCTAAATTACCCATGGTGTCCAGGGATGAGCAGGCTGGGTGGATTGGCCATGCTAAATTATCCATGGTGCCCAGGGATGAGCAGGCTGGGTGGATTGGCCGTGCTAAATTGCCCATGGTGTCCAGGGTTGAGCAGGCTGGGTGGATTGGCTGTGCTAAATTACCCATGGTGTCCAGGGATGTGCAGGCTGGGTGGATTGGCCATGGGAAATGCAGAGTTACAGGGATTGGGTGGGTGTGGGCGGAATGCTGTTTGGGGAGTTGGCGTGGACTGGATGGGCTGAATGGCCTGCTTCCATGCTATGATTCTTTGTAGCTTCTTTATGTTCTCTCCCCACCTCACTTCCCTCCCTAGTGCTTGTGTCATCAGCAAGTCCAGCAATCGGACCTTTGACCCTTTTATTCAAGTCATTTATAAAAATTGCAAAAATCAGATGTGATTCCTGTGGCACATCACCTCGCCAACTCGAAAATTATATACTTATGCCATCCCTCTGTCACCTGTCAGCCTGCCAATCTGCTATCCATGCCAACATGCAACCTGCTATCCCATGGGCTTTTATTTTCAACAATTGATATGGCACCTTCTGGAATGCTCTCTGTAAATCATAAATGCAGTACATCCACCAGTGTACTCTTAGGCACAAGTGTAGCACCTCTATTCAAAAACTGAGAGGAACAGAAAGCACAAAACTATGGGTCAGGTCGTCTAATATCTATTGTTGGAGGGGTGGGGGTAAATGCTGGAATCAATTGTTAATGAAGTGCTGGTAGGATATTTAGAAATTTGTAATACAGTCAAGCAGAGTTTTAAAAAGTAATTAATCATAAAATCTCTACTGTGTGGAAGTAGGCCATTCAGCCCTTTGCTTTCACACCAGCCCTCTTTTCCTTGTCCAATCCACCTAACCTGCACATCGTTGGACTGTGGGAGGAAACCAGAGCACACCCACACAGGCACAAGGAGAACGTGCAAACTCCACACAGACAGTCACCCGAGGACTGGAATCGAACTCAGGTCCCTGGTATTGTGAGGTGGTAGTGCTAACCACTGAGCCACCATGTTGCCCTAATCTCTGGGAATATTTTGAGAGAATGTTGAGGGTGTAAAAAGCAGGGTGGATAAAGGTGAATCTGCAGATGTGATGTATTTGGAGTTCCAAAAGTGAGGTGCAAGACAACGTGCCATAAGCAACATGAAAGCTCTTGTCATTGAGGATATTAGCATGGGTCAAGGGTACAGGGAACAGAGAGCTGTGATGAAATTATCATTTTCATATTGGCAAACTGTAACTACTTACAATCTATATCAATGATTTTGTCAAGGAACTCAATGTATTGAAGAGACAAAAAACAGAAACTGCTGGAAAAGCTCAGCAGGTCTGGCCTGCAACTGTGGAGAGAAATCAGAGTTAGTGTTTCGAGTCGAGAGTGACCCTGCCTCAGAATTCCTGTATCGAAGCCAAGTTGGCTGATGAAGCGATGATTGGTGGGAGTTTAAGTTGTAAGGGCAACTGAGAGGGGTGGCTTTTAAAGGGCCGCGGGATTAGAATCTGCTGATTTGAAAATCGCACTCCCATTGGTACACATTGGGTATGGTTTACTATTTTCAGAGGATTGGTCAGAGGGGAGGACAGGAAATCAGATTTGCTTCCCACCCTTGAAGTTCTTAATGGAACTCTATGGGGCTTGTGCAGCGCAGAATGGAATTTTCCGAACAGTCTTGTACACAGCTGCTGTATTAGTTACTGAGTAAAAGGATTAGAATTAGAATTATTGTCACATGTAGTCACATGAGTACAGTGAAACGTTCACAGGCCACCACTTGCGGCACCAGCTTAGGTTCAAAGATACTTCGGTACAGATTCTGGAGTAAACATTCACAAGGAAAGAATTAGAAAATAAGGGAATAAAAGGTCCAGCATTACAGACCTTCAACGGTATAAAAATCGTAGTAATAAATTAGAAAAATACAGAGATACAAAGTTCAGAATGAAAGGAAACGTGTTTTAAAGTAGAGTTAACAAAAGAGAAAGTGAGAACTGCAGATCAGAGTCGAGAGAGTGGTGCTGGAAAAGCACAGCAGGTCAGGCAGCATCCGAGGGGCACAAGAGTCAACGTTTCGGGCATAAGCCCTTCCTCAGTTGTGAGTCAACCGCATTGCTTTGGGTCAGAAGTCACACATAGGCCAGACCAGGTAAGGATGGCAGTTTCCTTCCCTAAAGGACGTTAGTGAACCTGATGGGTTTTCCCCAACATTTGGCGATGTATTCATGGTCATCATTAGACTCTTAATTCCAGATTTTTATTCAATTCAACTTCCACCATTTGCCGTGGTGGGGATTTGAACCCAGGTGCCCAGAACATTACCTGGGTCTCTGGGTTAATAGTCCAGTGATAATACCACTCGGCCATCATCTCCATAATCTTTTGAAGGTCGCTTGCTCCAGTCAGAAAAGCAGGGGCAGCCCCCCCCCAACATGGTCACTGTTGACTATTGTGGCTCATGCCAAGCAGACAGCTCCTATCTCCGGGAGGTTCCCGGGAATGTTACCCGGACTGCAAGCTCCCCCATCCCCCACCCCTCACCAGCTGGAATAACACCGCAGGGGGGCAGTGCATTCAGACAGAGGGTCAGGACCTGGAATCCATCTGGGTGTCAGGTTCTCCGTTCCACTTCAACGAGGTCTACAAAGGCTGGGAAGAAATGGAAAGCATAGTATTGTTTAAACGGTGAAAGACTGTGGAATGCTGTGGTCTGGAGAGAATGGGTGCTCTATATTGTGCGTAGAAGCAGACAGTTCAGAAAAGGCCCTTTGGCACACTGAGTCTGTACTGCCAAAAATATCCTACATCTTGCAGTCATCCCACTTTCTCGCAGTACGCCCATAGCCATGAAGTTCGACACTTCTAGTGCATATCCAAATACTGGGAGGTTTCCTGCTTCAACTCCTTCCCAAGCAACGCATCCCAGATTCCCACCAATTCTCGGTGTGAAAATGCTTTTTTTTCCTGCTGAACTCTTGTGTTTCACATTAAAATTATGCCCATTTGTTATTGGCCCTTTGACTAAAGTGAACAGCTGCCTCCTATCCACCCTGGCCATGCCCCTCGTAACCGTATACCCCTCTATCAGCTCCCCCCCAACATCCTCTGCTCCAAAGAAAACAACCCGTGCTTGTTCAGCCTCTCTCCATTGCTGAAGTGTTCCATCCCAGGCAGCATCGTGGTGAACACCCTCTGCATCCGACCCCTCCACTGTAATCAAATCCTTCCTATCGTGTGGTCTAAGATGAAGTTCAAAGCTCATCTGAAGGTGCAGGCATCGCCCACTTTTCACAAGTTCGCTCCACGTCACCTCACTTTTACGAAGGACCTACCTTAGTACCTGCTTTCGCTAACTGAAAGAAATCCGAAGAGGATTTCTGCTTTTGTGAGAAAAGGCGAAATTTTCCCCATATAAATGAATGCTTCTTCAATTTACGCCATTTTAGCTTACGAAAGGTTTCGTAAGAATGCTGTACATTCAGATAGCGGGGGATACCTGGACAGCAAATAATTAGGAAGCATTGGCTGATATTATAAGGCGGATGGGCTATTAAAGTAGGGATGTCTGGATGAGGTATTGGTGAAACCATACCTGGAGCACTGCTTTGGTTCCCTTACTTAAAGAGTGACATAATGGTATTGGAAACAATTCAGAGAGGTTTCACAAAGCTGATTCCTGGGGTCAGAGGTTATGTCAATCTGAAAGACTGAGCAGTTGGAGTCTTGATATTAGCACCCTCCTCCACTTCCAGAAAGGGTTGGCATTCGACTGTTAATTCATGGAATCAGAGCTCCCGACTCTGCGGACTTGCTCAATGCTTTAACACACTGTGTTTTCTGTATCTCTGTAGAAATGACTGTATGTTAGTCTAAGTTAACACCTGTATATTCATCTGTGTCAGTATCTGTGTGTGTGTGTGTCTGTTCCTGTATGTGTCT